>NW_022437207.1:196066-209375 GCF_009761245.1 Sapajus apella
AGGCAGCCCGTGGGAAGACATGCTGTGTATGGCAACAAGTCCGGGAAAGTTTCCCACCCAACGCCTTTTCCAGGCGCGAGGGAATTTCCCCGCACTTATTACCAGCAATCCAGGGTATTATTTACATGAAAAATCCGTGTGCCGCGAACCCGAGGCACGGACGGTTCTCACCCCGCTTGGCTCATCTCTGCAGGGTGCCACACTCACAGCTAAACTCCCGGGAAAGCAGCTGGTGCTCTTTTCCAAGTCGGCTTTTCCTACCTAGCTTGGCACAGCTTCCCAAAGAGCAGAACCCGGTTTCCTGTGGTGCGTGGCCCCGGCGGGTCCCCTGCGCCCACAACTGGCCCTGGAAATCTTGCGTTCGGGCCCTGCCGGGGACACCGGATGCCAGGAGTGGCGGTGGAGAGGGGTACCTGCGTGGCGCCAGGATGGACACCGGGTGTAAGGCAAGGAGCGGCGAACTGGGGATCCCCTGCGGTGCACGGCCAGGAGCGGCGAGGGGGGTCCCTGCTTGGGGCCGGGAGGGACAGCGGGTACGCGGCCAGGAGCAGCGAGGTAGGGGTACCCGAGGGTGCCTGGCCAGGAGTGACGGCAGGGGCAGGGAGTAGGGGTTCCCGTGCAGGGACGGGGAAGGACGGCGGCTGCAGGGCCAGGAGCGGCAGTGGGGAGGTCCCCGTGCGGGGATCGGGCAGGGCGGCAGGTGCAGGGCCAGGAGCGGCAATAGGGGGGTTGTCCCCGTGCGGGGCCGGGAGGGCAGAGCTCTCAGAACCAGGAGGCTCGGCAAGGCTTCGGGGGCGGGAGGGGGGTCCGCGGAGCGCGCAGGGCTGACCTGCTGGAAGGCCTTCAGCCGCTTCTTGAACCGCGAGGGCAGCACGAAGTCGCAGCCGCGGGCCAGCGAGGCCAGCTCCTGGCGCAGGTCGGGGTCCTGGCGCAGCGAACGCTCGCGGAGCCTCATGCCGTCGGCGCGTGGGGCTCTCCGCGGGCCGGGCCGGGCGCCGCGCTCTCGGGGCAGGGCCGGGCCGGGGCCAGCGGGGCGCTGCAGGCGGGGCCGGGGCTCAGCGCGCTCCATGCGTCGCCCGCCAGGCGCTGTGGGGCCCGGGCCCGCGCCGCGCGCATTCCTCAGGCCGCGGAGGGCGCATGGCGCCGGGGGTGGGGGCGGCCGCCCCTCCCGACCCGAGACTGTGCAGACCCGGCCGCTGCCCCCGGTCCTCCGCCTCCGCTCCCCGCACGGGCTCGGCTCCCTCCGGTCCCCTCTGCTCCGCTCGGCGCCGCCCGGCTGCTCGCACGGCGCTATCTGCACCGCGCGGGCCGTCACGTGGCTCGCCAGGCGCGCGCATCAACAGGTCTCCGAGAGGAGAGCCTGGGGGGCGGCCCGGGGACCCGGGCGAAGGCGCTGCCCCCGACAAGTGAGGCCCCCCCACGACACCAGCAGAGCTGGCTGCAGGCTCGGCCCCTCCAGGGCCCCGGGCACCCCGGGAGGTGCGGCTGCGCCTCCGCACACACAGGCTGAGGCAGGCCGGGCATCCGGGCGCGCCTGCATCCCCGCCCCTCCCCAAACTTGCAGTTTCTAGAATCCGGCTAAGCGGCGTGGGCACCGAGGATCTCATGTTCCCCAGCACTGCTCAAGGGGACCAGTGCACTTGTTTGCAATCCTATTTAGAGCAAGAGAAGGGCGGCCGAGAAGCGGGACTGGCAGCTTTTCAACTGAGCTGACATCAGGGGGGCCTGCACGCTCACCCCACCAGGACACAGGACACCTGCGGCCGAAGGTGAAAACCTGAGCACACCCCTGCCAGGCTGGACGCTGTCAGCAGAAGGCCTCCCAGCTCCCCGATCAGGAAGGTCCTGCGTGACGGCGCGCGTTTGGTACAGTGAACCTCCTTGGAGGGGTCACTATCACCCCGAGTCAACGGCGTGCACTGCGCTGTCCCGCTGACGCCGGCTCTGTGGGTATGGAAAAGCGCATGATGACACCAATCTCCCACCGTGGGATCACACGTAGTTTCCCTGCCCTGCGAAACGCGTGTGCCACAGACGCACCCCTCCCTCCGTCCCTCCCTCCCTCCTCACCCCAGCACCCCCGATCTGTTTCCTGGTCTTCCTTTTTCCGAGTATCTTGGACTTGGAACCACGCAGTGTGCACACAGACCGGCCTTTTCTTCTGAAACCTTCCTCACCGCCTGTCACGCCCACCACAGCGCCCACCCCAGCGCCCCTTCCAATTCTTCCGAGGGGTACGCCGCGCCCCTGTCCACTTCCTTCTCCTCCAGCCGTGCCCCGATCCTTCCATCCTTCCCATTTCCTTCTTGTCCTTCAGGATTCAGAAGGCAGCCTCTGACCCTCTACGTCTCCAAACAGAAGCTTAAAGGCAGCACCGGAGGAAATGTGGTCCAATCCCGAGGAGACGACTTACGGGCACCCCTGACCCATGATGTGGGCACAAACTCACAGGGTACAGGTGCCGCCCCTCGAATTCAGACCAGCATCACTCGTGGAGTTCAGACCTAAACCCCACGGCGGGTTCAGACCAGTACCACATGTCAGACCAGAACCACATGCTGAGTTCAGACCAGCAGCACACGCGACACACCTGGTAAAACCTGGTTACAGGCCAGACTCCTGTGATCTCCCGCCGAAAATCAAAGATCAAACCCAAAATGCGGGGAAACTTAGACGACTGAGTCACACACAGGCAACACACCCCGTCCTGCCACGCCGGGTGACACGCACCCTCTCCTGCCACGCTGGTTGACACATGCCATGTCCTGCCACACTGGGTGACATACGCCCTTGTCCTGCCATGCTGGGTGACACATGCCCTCTCCTGCCATGCTGGGTGACATGTACTGTGTCCTGTCAGGCAGAACAACACACGTCCTGTCCTGCCATGCAAGGTGACACGCGCCCCATCCTGCCAGGCTGGGCTGCAAGCACCCTCGTCTGCCATACCGGATGACACATGTGCCCTCTCCTGCCACGCTGGGTGACAAGCACCCTCTCCTGCTACACCGGGAGACACACGCCATCTCCTGTCACGCTGGGTGACGCGCCCTGTCCTGTCGTGCTGGCTGACACGTGTCCTGTCCTGCCACGCCAGGTGATGTGCCTCATCCTGCCACGCTGGGTGACAGGCACCGTCTCCTGCTACACTGGGTGATGCGCGCTCCATCCAGCCACACCAGGTGACATGCGCCCTGTCCTGTCACGCGGGGTGACATACACCCCTGTGGACTCTACTGCCATGCTTCCTCTTTCCGTACAAGACTTCTGGAACACGGCCTCAAAATCCTGAAGTGCACGCATACACAGAGACGTAGACTCTCATCTGGAGTCCTCAAAGCACCTCCAGATGCAGCCGCACTGCGTCCCTGCAGCTTCCGTGGCCTGCCCCCATGCAGAACCCGCACCCCCTTCCCGATGCAGCCACAGGGCCGTCCACACACATCGGGGGGGGGGACAGCACCATGCGCACTCCACAGGGCCATGACGGGGGGTCTATACACTACCATATACAGGGACAGGGCCGTCCACACTCAACAGGGCTGTCACAGAGCTGTTTTTGCACCACAGGCAGCGTGGAATCCATGAGGCCTCTTTTCAGCCCGTTTCCCCCACACCCCTACATGGATGAGACAACATTGCCACCTGGGCCGATGAAGGCCCTCACGGCACCCGAATCTCCGCTCTCCTCTCATGGGGACACCATCGCACCATGAGCCTCTAAAACTCCTCCGATGCCCAGAAGACCTTTATGCAAATGTTCACAGCCATCTCTCCCCTTTTCATCCTCAGTAAACACACATTTGTTCAGACCGTTTGTTTTAGGATAAAAATGTGTGTTCAATGAGCACACGTAGGTGCTTCTGTGAAATCCTACGTCTGAAAGCCTCACGATGGCGACCCAGCCTTCGTGAGAACGTGTTTTTCTGAACATCCAAAGCTAAAAGCAGAGCTCGTAAGACGCAAAGCCACGACACAGGAAGACGGCCCAGAATTCCCGTCCTCTCCCCGCAGGTGCCGGGCGCAGAGCGCGGCGGCTTCCTCGCTGTTTCACAGGCCCTAACAGGACGGGCTCCAGTGGATTTGAGACGTGTCCAGCTCATCTCAGGAAACGTCATGGTTCTCTCTGTCCACAGAAGGACACGGAGGGAGGGACGAGCCTCCTCATGGAGCTTCCGCGGTGGCAGAATCTCGAAGGTGACACACCTTCCTTCCTCCTCACATGAGATTCTCATCACTCCCGACTAAGAAAGTGCGAACAGATGACCATCATGAAGGCCGTCAGAGCGGAACGCAGACAGGTACGCTCCTGATACAAGACATGCGGTCCCTGGGCAAGCTCAAGGCTCCCGCAGGAAACCTTCAGAAACCCTGAGCTCCCGCCCTGAGGGTTCTGGGTGCTTTTCTGTCCTGTAACATGTTTGTTACGAACTCTAATGAAACGTTAAGATGAGCACACCTGAGTCTCTGTGTGGGTGCACCTGTGCGTGTATGCACCTATGTGTGTATGCCCTGTGTATGTACCTGTGTATGCACCTATGTGTGTGTATGCAGCTATGTGTGTGTATGCCCTGTGTACCTGTGTGTGTATGCACCTATGTATGTGTATGCACCTGTGTATGCCCCGTGTGCATATATACCTGTGCATGTATGCACCTATGTATCGACCTATGTGTGTACCTGTATGTGTATGCACGTGTGCACCTACGTGTATGCACTGCGTATGCACCTATGTGTGTGTATGCCCGTGTTTATGCGTGTATGTACCTGTGTGTATGCACCTACGTATGTGTATGCACCTGTATCCACCTATGTGTGTACCTGTATGTGTATGCACCCGTGTGTGTATGCCCCGTGTGCACATGTACCCATGTGTGTGTGTATCCAATGTGTATATTCACCTATGTGTGCCCTTGTGTATGCACCTATGTGTGTGTGCACCTATGTATGTGTATGCACTATATGTGTATTCACCTGTGCGCACACCTGTATCTGTGTATGCAGCTGTGTGTATGCACCTGTGTGTGCCCATGTGCACACACCTATGTGTGTATGTACCTGTGTGTATGCACCTAGTGGTGTGTATGTACCTATGTGTGCATATGCACCTGTGTGTGCATGTACCTGTCTGCACCTGTGTATGCCCGTGTGCATGTGTACCTATGTGTGTGTATGCACCTATGTATGTGTGTCCATCTGTGTGTGTGTATCCACCTATGTATGTGCACCTGTATGTGTGTATGCATCTGTGTGTGCATACGCATCACACACACGTGTACACACACACACAGTTATCTCCAAATACCCCATTCTAATGTTCTAGAATGCAGGCATGTGGTCTGATAAAAATCATGAGTTAACTGGATACCAAAACTACAAAGTAGCTTCCAAAAATTAAAGAGCTAAATAAACGGATATAATTTTTTTTTTGAGATGGAGTCTGCTCTGTGGCCCAGGCTGAAGTGCAATGGCACTATCTCAGCTCACTTCAACCGCTGCCTCCCGGGTTCAAGCGACTCTCCTGCCTCAGTCTCCTGAGCAGCTGGGATTAAGGCGCCCACCATGACACCCGGCTTATTTTTGTATTTTTAGTGGAGATGAGGTTTCACCATGTTGGCCAGGCTGGTCTTGAACTCCTGACCTCATGATCTGCCCACCTCAGCCTCTATCCTTTGGAAACTACAGAGCATTGCTGAACAAAACCTAATTAAATGCAAAGTCCTCTGCTTGTGGACTGGAAAATACTATGAAACTACCAATTAAACCAATTTGATCCCCAGATTCAAAGCAACCCCAATCAAAATTCCAACAGCCCTTTCTTGCTGGAAAGCAGTTTTAGAGAACAGACTCGGACTCACACTACCTGCTTTCAAAATGTGCTAAGAAGTGACACTTATCTGGGAAGTGCCATGAATGTGATGGACAAACACACAGCAGTGGGAATGGAAATCATCATCATTCCAGATGCACGCAGTTTTTTTTTTTTCTTTTTTTTTTTTGAGACAGTTTTACCCTGTCGCCCAGGCTGGAGTGCAGGGTGCCATCTCGGCTCACCGCAGCCTCCGCCTCCCGGGTTCAAGTGATTCTCCTGCCTCAGCCTCCCAAGTAGCTTAGATTACAGGCGCCCACCACCACGCTCAGCTGATTTTTATTTTTATTTTTTTTTAGTAGAGATGGGGTTTCACTCTGTTGGCCAGGCTGGTCTCAAACTCCTGACCTCACAATCCGCCCGCCTCGGCCTCCCAAAGTGCTGGGATTACAGGCGTGAGTCAACTGATTTTCTTTTTGAGACGGAGTTTCACTCATGTTACCCCGGCTGGAGTGCAATGGCGCGATCTCGGCTCACCGCAACCTCCGCCTCCTGGATTCAGGCAATTCTCCTGCCTCAGCCTCCTGAGTAGCTGGGATTACAGGCACGCGCCACCATGCCCAGCTAATGTTTTGTATTTTTAGTAGAGACGGGGTTTCACCTTGTTGACCAGGATGGTCTCGATCTCTTGACCTCGTGATCCACCCACCTCAGCCTCCCAAAGTGCTGGGATTACAGGCTTGAGCCACCGTGCCCGGCCAACTGATTTTCAACAACACGATTCTATGGGGGAAGAAAAAGCCTCTTCAACGTACGGTGCTGGGGTAATCCAAGTATCACCTCATAGCATGCACAAAAACTGACCTGAGATGGATCACAGGCCTCAACGCAAACTGAAAACCACGCAGCTTTCTGAAGAAAATGGGAGAACGTCTTCGAAACCTTGGGATATGCAAACATTTTGTAACAAGACACAAAAAATAAGAGTCATAAAAGAAAAAAACTGAAAAACTAAACACGTTTGCTCCTGGAAAGACAGTGTGAGCTCACGGTGGGAGGATCTCTCGGGCCCAGGAGTTTGAGACCAGCCTGGGCAACATAGCAAGACCCCATCTCTACAAAAATGATAAAATTAACCAGACGTGGTGGCACACACCTGTGGTCCAAGTTTTTAGGAGGGTGAGGTGAAGGTGGCAGTGAGCCACTGGTCACACCACTGCGTGCTTAGCTCCAGAGAGGACGGAGCAGACAACGCTGAGCTCCAGAGAGGAGGGAACACATACAGGTGGCTGCCTGGGCCACGGGGCACACAGCAGCCTGGTGGGCCTGGCCTGTATCTTTTTTTTTTTTTTTTTTTTTTGAGACGGAGTTTCGCTATTGTTACCCAGGCTGGAGTGCAATGGCGTGATCTCGGCTCACCGCAACCTCCGCCTCCTGGGTTCAGGCAATTCTCCTGCCCCAGCCTCCTGAGTCGCTGGGATTACAGGCACGCCGTCTCTACTAAAAATACAAAAAATTAGCTGGTCTGTATCTTAACCGTGGGGCTGCGTACGTAGGGTGATGTGCTCGCTCGCAAGAACGCTGCTCTGCACGCTGAAAACGGCACCGTTCATTGCAGGTCAACTAAACGCAACACTCAGTCCATTTCTTAAAGCCAAGGGTTACAAGAACACGTGCTGTCTCCTCTTTATCTGGACAGCTTTCTGTCTCCGATGTCGGAGCTTCCACATTCCAAGAGGGGCTGCCTGCTCCTGAGGTCAACGCGTAACACGAGCTCACTGCACGAGAACACGCGTCCCGTAACACGACTTCGCCGCACGAGAACACGCGTCCCAGCTCCCTCCTGAGCAGCAGCAGAGATGGGGACGCAGCAGGCGGATGGGAACAGGGCAGCCACGGACAGCCAGGGCCTGAGTCCCAGGCACTTATGTATGTGTATGCACTATGTGCATTCACCTGTGCGCACACCTGTATCTGTGTTTGCAGCTGTGTGTATGCACCTGTGTGTGCCCATGTGCACACACCTATGTGTGTATGTACCTGTGTGTATGCACCTGTGTGTGTGTACCTACCTATGTGAGTGTATGTGTGTATGCACCTAGTGGTGTAGACAGGGGTCAGAGGAAACGGGAAGGTGCGGGTGGCCTGAGCGTTCATTTTTTCTTTTTTTTTTTGAGTCGGAGTTTCGCTCTTGTTGCCCAGGCTGGAGTGCAATAGCGCGATCTCGGCTCACCGCAACCTCCGCCTCCTGGGTTCAGGCAATTCTCCTGCCTCAGCCTCCTGAGTCGCTGGGATTACAGGCACGCACCACCATGCCCAGCTGATTTTTTGTATTTTTAGTAGAGACGGGGTTTCACCGTGTTGACCAGGATGGTCTCGATCTCTTGACCTCGTGATCCACCCGCCTCGGCCTCCCAAAGTGCTGGGATGACAGGCGTGAGCCACCGCGCCAGGCTGCGTTCATTTTTTCTGCCAGGAACGGTCACCTGTGTGAAGGAGGTTGTGGGAAGAGCAGCTCATCTGGCCGGGGGCGGTATGAAACCGTTTTGGGGTCTGACGCTCTCCCGCCAGAGCCACCTGCGAGGGTGTTAGTAGAAGGAAGAGGAACTTACGACCCTCGTGCCTGCGGATCTACGGGTGCCTCGAGCGTGGGGCGCGTTCCTGGGGATGCAGGCGGCGCCCAGGGGCAGCGCGGGGCCCGGGCCGGGGGTCCCCGGGGGGTCGAGCCCGCTGGGCCTGGGGGCGGCGGGCGGGGCTGCGGGCTGCTCCGCGTCCCCCGTGGCCGGCTGGTCCCGCCCGGGCGCCTTGATGCGGCGCAGACAGTCCTGCAGCATCCGCTGCGTGCTGGCCTCGCTGAGCCAGCACAGGAACAGCTCGTCCACCTTCATCTTCAGCACGGGCTGCAGGGCCTTCCCGGGCGGCATGGCGGGGGCTGGGCCCGGGGCGCCCCCGGACGCCCGCCCGCCCCGCCCCGCCCCGGGGGCTTCGGTCCCGCTCAAACGGACCTCGGCGATGCGGGACCCGGCGCGGGGAACAGAACCCACGTCCCGGCAACGCCGCGGACTCGCGGGGCGCGGGGACCCTAAAAAGGGGCGCGGTCCGGCCCGCGCTGCGGCTCAAGGCAGCTTCAAAACGGGCGCGCCAGACGCGCTCCTCAACATGGGCGCCCGCGTTACGTCACTGCGTCGCGTCGTCGCGACGACGTCATCACGAGGCGACGTCGCCGCTGGCCACCCGCGGCCCTCGAAGCCTTTGCAGGAGGCTTTGGTAGGGGCCAAGCGCCTGCGATGAGAACGGGGGAGAGGTTGTGGCGGGCATCCAGCCAGAGATCTTGTGGCGGTTAGGATTTTTAGAGGTGCGGCCCATGGCGGCGAAGCGGCCGTAGAGCTGCGGAGATGTGAGCATGCGCAGTGCCTGCCTGCTACAGGGAGGGGAGGGGAAGCCTGGGCATGGAGCATGCGCCTTGCGTGCAGGCGGAGACGAGGCGTTCGGGAGGCCCGTGCGGTGAGCATGCGCAGTGCCTGCCCGCGGGGCGCGAGCCGCAGGCTGGGAGGTGTGTGAGCGGGCGGGGCTGGGGGATGGGAGTGCGCCTGCGCAGTGGGAGGCACCGGGGACGGGAGGGTTATGGATCCTCTGAGGTGGCCGAGGTGGGCGGATCACTTGAGGTCAGGGGTTCGAGACCAGCCTGACCAACATGGAGAAACTCCGTCTCTACTAAGAAAAAAAAAAAATATATATATATACATATATATACATATATATATATATATATATAAAATGCTTTTAACAGTGCCCATAAAGAGGCTGCGTCACCTTCCATCTCACACACGTGCAACTGTTTCTTTTATGACTTGCCCCCGTTTTCATTACTTTTTTTTTTTTAAATCAAAATTGGGTTTCACCCTGTTTTGCATCCTGTTAGAGAGTAATTTTAAGGTCTTTTGTGAGCCAGGTTCTGCTACTTTTGAGCTGTATAAGTCGAGCTAGACTCAATAAATAATTCTTTTTTATTTTCAGTTTTTTGAGACGGAGCCTCGCTCTGTTACCCAGGCTGGAGTGCAATGGTGAGACCTTGGCTCACTGCAACCTCCACCCCCCCCCCCCCCCGGGTTCAAAGGATCCTCCTGCCTCAGCCTCCCAGGTAGCTGGGAATACAGGCATGCGCCACCTTGCCGGGCTGATTTTGGTATGTTCGCAGAGACGGGGGTTTCACCATGTTTGCCAGGCTGGTCTTGAACTCCTGACCACGAGTAATCCGCCCTCCTCGGCCTCCCAAAGTGCTGGGATTACAGGCGTGAGCCACTGCGCCCGGCCTAAATGACTTCTTTTGTTTGTTTGAGGCAGGGTCTTGCTGTGTCACCCAGGCTGTGATCATCGCTCATTGTAGCCGTGACCTCCTGGCTCACGCGATTCTCCTACCTCAGCTTCCCAAGCAGCTGGGACCGCAGGCACCTGCCACCATGCCTGGCTAATTTTAAATTTTATTGTTTTTTTTGTTTTTTTTTTTTAAGACGGGATTTCACCATGTTGGTCAGGCTGGTGTTGAACTCCCGACCTCAGATGACCCGCCCGCCTTGGCCTCCATAAATTTTATTGTTTATAGAGACAGAGCCTTGCTGTGTTGCCCAAGCTGGTCTCAAGCCATCTTCCTGCCTCTGGTTTTTCCTCTGTCTCCTAAAGTTCTGGGATTTCAGGCATGAGCCACCGCGCCCGGCTTAAAGAACTCACAAACTGTGCTGTGTACATAATGATTTTAAACTCAGTTTGTGTTTCAGGATTGCATATAAAAGTCCGAGTATACGGTCAGGCGCAGTGGCTCACGCCTGTCATTCCAACACTTTGGGAGGCCGAGGCGGGTGGATCACTTTAGGTCAGGAGTTCGAGACCAGCCTGGGCAACATGGCAAAACCCCGTCTCTACTAAAAAGACAAGCATTAGTGTGGCATGGTGGTGTGCATGTCTGATCCCAGTTACTCAGGAGGCTGAGGCTGGAGAATTGCTTGAACCTAGGAGGTGGGGGTTGCAGGGAGCTGAGATCGCGCTGCTGCACTCCGTCCTGGGTGACAGATCGAGACTGTATCTAAAAATATATATATATATATATATATAATAATAATCCAAGTGTACTTGGCCACGTGAGCGCTGTCACGCAGGAATTCTGTGAAGTCATTTTTGTTCGCCGGGACGCCAGCGTGTCTGTGTGCAGTGCTGTGATGTGTGGGGGCAGCGGAGTCTGTTCATGCGGACCTCTGGGGGTAGGATACACTCACATCTTTTCAAAGAACAGACACACTTTTCATCACGGCTGTTTCCACCCGCCGTAACTCACCGTTTGATGCGTCTGTGTGGTATTGCAGGGCAAGGGCTCCTTGGAACGTCTGCACAAGGGGTCTTTATCTGCCAGGGTACCGGGGCGCAGGGGGTGAGGCTCCGGGCCGTGAGGACAGACAGTAACTCAGGGCAGAAACAGAACGCGCCTTCAGGGTCTGCTCTGGGAGAACAGAGAGGCGCTTTTGGGGCGTGAGGCTGGCAGGGCCCGAGGTGTGCACAGCTTGCTGGGAAGGTGCCAGCCCCACTCATCCTAACTGTCGGAGAGCAGGCTGGACGCCCTGCCCGTCTGGGTCTGCCCGTCTCGTAGGGGGCTGGTGCGTTGCTGATGGAACTTTCCTGGGGAGAAAAAGCAGACGGCAGGCCGGGCACAGTGGCTCATGCCTGGAACTCCAGCACGTTGGGAGGCCGGGGCCGGTGGATCATGAGGTCAAGAGATGGAGACCAGCCTGGCCAACATGGTGAGACCGGGCCTCTGCTGAAAATTCAAAAATTAGCCGGGCGTGGTGGCGGGCATCTGCAGTCCCTGCTACTTGGGAGGCTGAGGCAGGAGGATCGCTTGAACCCGGGAGGCGGAGGTTGCAGTGAGCTGAGATCACACCCCTCCACTCCAGCCTGGACCACAGAGCGAGACTCCGTCTCAAAAAAATAAATGAATAAATAAAAAATAAATCAAATAAAAACTGAGAGTGGGGAGGGAAGAGTGGAGAGGAAGATTCCAGAAGACTCTGCTCCGTCGTGGGATGCAGGCCCGGGAACAAAGAGCTGGGTCAGCTTCCCTGGGATGGGAGGAAGGAGGGAGCCAGGGTCATTGCAGAGGGAGAGCAGCCCCTCTGCACTGGCCCATTGGTAAGCTCATGAGTGCTCATGGGCACCACGAAGGACAGGATGGAACATGTCTCGTCTCTCATGGGGTTTTCCGACCCTCCAGAACCCCAGAGCCCTTCACACATCCCCCCTCTTCTCCCGTGACGGTTGTCTGCCCAAATAAACGGTACGTTGAAAAACGCCCCCATTCCGGGCACGGCAGCTCACGCCTGCACTTTGAGAGGCGGAGGCGGGCGGATCACCTGAGGTCAGGAGTTCGAGACCAGCCTGGCCAACATGGTGAAAAACCGTCATTACTAAAAATATTTTAAAAAGGGCGTCCTGGTGGGCACCTGTCGTCCCAGCGACGCGGGAGGCTGAGGCAGGAGAATCACTTGAACCCGGGGAGCGGAGGTCGCGGTGAGCCGAGATGGCACCACGGCACTGCAGCCTGGGTGACAGGAATACTGTCTCTCAAAAAAAAAAAAAAAAAACAAAAAAAGAAAAATGGCCCCCTTTCCATTTTCATCTCTGATTGAATTCTCTCCTGACCTCCTCGCCCCCCACGGCCGCGTCTTACCTTGTGATGATCAGCGAAAGCGCTGTACGTTTGGAAAATACAATTTCCGCCAACCTTCAGCTCAATTTCTCCGTCCCCGAAGACGCCGTATATCACGGGACGGAATGAAATGCCTTATTCATAGGGAAAAAGTCCCCATTTAATCTGAATATTCAGCGTGCCGTGCTGGCCGGGGTGATGATGGAAATACCCTGCCCTGTCCAGGCAATCACACGTCCAACGGGCTCTGCTGCGGGGAAGAATAATGAACCGTATTCAGAATTCCGGGAGGCGCGGAGACGTGGGGGTGACATCGCAGGACCCCGGCTGTCTCTTATTACCTGACTCATGACATCTCCATTTAAAAGGAGAAGAGAAAGGGAGCATGGTCAGACATGAAGAATGAATGGAAAGGACACGGCTGAATTGGTTTGTGGACACGGGCACGAGGCGGCCGCGGAATTCTGCTCTTTATGTGAAATCATACAGAGTCCGAGGGGGGCGCGGGCCTGTGTTCGCAGAAGATGCACCTGCCAAACGTTTTATAAGGGGACTGAGGAGACGGGGAGGTTAAATCTTTGGAGGTCACGCAGACTTAGAAGGACATCTCTAGGTATGCATCCTGCTGCCGTGTCCAGGCTGACGGCGGGGTGGAAGCTCACGCACACACGTGCCTGTTTGTGCACATTCACAGCCGCACACCTGACACACACGAGCACGCACACATGTACACATTCACACACACACATATACCTGTACACACACATGCATTCATACACACCTGCAGACACACAGACACACATGCA
>NW_022437207.1:209475-214624 GCF_009761245.1 Sapajus apella
ACACACACAGGTACACGGACACCTGTACACATTCACAGGCACACACATACACACCTGCACACACACAGACACACATGCATGTATACACATATCCACAACCTGGACACACACAAGTACACATAAACGTGTACACATTCACACGCACACACATACACCCCTGCACACACACACACACATTCATACACAGCTGCAGAGACACAGACACGAATGCCTGTCTACACACATTCACACCCACACACCTGGACACAAAGCACCCGCCTCAGCCTCCCCAGGTGCTGGGATTACAGGTGTGAGCAGGTGCACCCAGCCAGGCTAACTCTCTTTGAAGAGTCAGAAGCACAGCTGAGGTTCTCCCTGAAAGTATGGACTGTCTGATTCTTTACACGCCCGAACCTTGCCTCAGCGCCTGAACTCGTGTAAGTTCTTCGTCTGCTAATGAACTTGGATGGCCGACATGGACCCCGAAGCTGCAACTCACATTCAAAAAGCTCAGTTCTCTCCCGCTTGACACAGGATTATATGGGCGCACATGTGATGGACAGGCAGAAAGACGGCGGATCAGATAGACACAGGGTGCAGAGGCAGGAGACAGACACATGGCTGATTGATGATTCGGCAGACATTGATAGACGATGGGTGATCTATAGAGAATCATCGATTACAGAAATAGATGTAGTTATGCTGTATATATAGATACATAGATGACAAGGAGCTATACATGATGGGTACATGGTAGGTAGGTAGGGGATAAGTAGGTTGATACATAGATACAATGGATAGATGATAGATAAATTATAGATTAGATGAATGCATAGATGACAGATACAATGGATGGATAGATACGTGATAGATGCATGATAGAATGGACAAATAGAAGATGGATAGATGATAGAATGGATCGATGATGGATGGATGGATAGATAACAGGATGGATAGATCATAGTTGATATGTAGATGGATGGATAGATGATAGATTATAGAATCGATGGATGGATGGGTAGAATGGATGGATAGATGATAAACATSGTAGRTAATGACAAAATGGATAATGAATAGATGATGGGTGGGTGGATTGGATGGATGGATGGATAATCGATGATGGAGAGATGATGGATGGATGRYAGGTGGATGGRTAGACAATAGGTAGATGATGGAGAGATGATGGATGGATGGATGGTAGGTGGATGGATAGATAGAATGGATGGTTACATGATAAACATGGTGGATAATGACAAAATGGATTGACAATGAATACATGATGGGTGGCTGGATTGGATGGATGGATAGATAATCGATGATGGATAGATGATAAATGGATGGATCATAGGTGGATGGACAGATAGAATGGATGGATAGATGATAAACATCATAGATAATGACAAAATGGATAGACAATGAATAGATAATAGGTGGCTGGATTGGATGGATGGATAGATAATCGATGATGGAGAGATGATGGATGGATGGATGGTAGGTGGATGGATAGATAGAATGGACGGAGAGATGATAATAGATGGTAGGTAGGCACATAGATAGGCAGGTAGGCAGTTGACACATGAGATCGATGGATTGGTCGGTCCGTGCATGGCGGCTTCAGCGCTGACGGTGAATTTCTCAGGACATGGCCCCTGTTTGTCATCCCACTGTGCTCAGGAGGGCCGAGGTGGAAAAGGTAAGACATGGACCAAGGGTCCTGGGAAGGGTGACAGCGGTGTGATATCATATGCAGTATTCAATATTTAATCTATTAGCGAGGTATTGTATAATGTTCGTACACCTGTTACATATATAACATGTATACGTAACATGTTATATGTTACGTATATATATGTTATATGTAACATGTATACATGTTACATGTATAACATGTACTATATTGTAGCAATATAGTACATTATATGCTTGAAATAATGTTGCTATTTATGAAACGTTACCTGTTAATACTGTATTACATACATATACACATATATAACACGCTGCACATTCTACAAACATGCATATGTGTATGTAATGTGCCTACATTGTATATATGCACATGATAGCATAGTACATATGTGAATTATTACATATGTACATGTGTATATAATACATCTGCATTGCATATCTGCACATTACCATGGTCCTGTGCATATCATATRTACATTATTATACATGCACGTGAATATGTAGAATGCACACACGTTCTATAYATGCACATTATTATAATACAGAGCATATTATAKATACATTATATATGCACATGTATATAATGCACATACTTATATATGAGCAGAATAATATGGAACACATATATACATCATATATGCACATGAATATGTAGAATGCACACACGTTCTATACATGCACATTATTATAATACAGAGCATATTATATATATGTTATATATGCACATGTATATAATGCACATACTTATATATGAGCAGAATAATATGGAACATGTTATATATACACATCATATATGCACATGAATATGTAGAATGCACACATGTTCTATATATGCATATTATAATACAGTGCATATTATACATACATTATATATGCACATGTATATCTGTAATGCACATACATGTATATAAGCACATTAGTATGGTGCACATTAGATATACATTATTATAGATGCACATTTATATCTATAAGGCACCTGTGTTATATATGAGCACATTATTTTAACATGGTGCATATTATATATACATTGTATATGCACATGAATATCTGGAATGCACATGCATCATATATATGCACATTATTATAATACATTGCATATTATATATATGTTATATAGGCACATGTGTGTAATGCACATACATTATATATGAGCACAGTAATATGGAGCATATTTTATATACATCATATATGCAAATGTGTATAATGCAAATGCATCATATATGTGCACATTATATGATGCATATGATATGTTAATATGCACATGCATATCTCTAATGCACATACATTACATATAAGCACATTATTATACGGTGCAGATTATATATACATTATTATATATACATGTATACAACGCAAATGCATTGTATATGTGCACGTTACATGATGCGTATTATACGTTAATATGCACATGTATATCTGTAATGCACATACATGTATATAAGCACATTATTATAATTGGTGCACATTATATACACATTATTGTATATGCACATTTACATCTATAATGCACATACGTTATATACACACATCATTATAATATGGTGCATATTATACATACATGATACATGTGCACATGTATAGCTACAATATACATTCTTTTTTTTTTTTTTTTTGAGACGGAGTTTCGCTCTTGTTACCCAGGCTGGAGTGCAATGGCGCGATCTCAGGTCACCGCAACCTCCGCCTCCTGGGTTCAGGCAATTCTCCTGCCTCAGCCTCCCGAGTAGCCGGGATTACAGGCACGCGCCACCATGCCCAGCTAATTTTTTGTATTTTTAGTGGAGACG
The DNA here is from genome assembly GCF_009761245.1 of Sapajus apella. NCBI lineage: Eukaryota > Metazoa > Chordata > Mammalia > Primates > Cebidae > Sapajus > Sapajus apella. The sequence goes on from NW_022437207.1 coordinate 212,928, forward strand.
GGGTTTCACCATGTTGACCAGGATGGTCTCGATCTCTTGACCTCGTGATCCACCCGCCTCGGCCACCCAAAGTGCTGGGATGACAGGCTTGAGCCACCGCGCCCGGCCTACAATATACATTCTATATGAGCACAATAATATGGTACTTTTTATATATACATTATATATGCACATGTATATCTGTAATGCACATACATGTATATAAGCACATTAGTATGGTGCACATTATATATACATTATTATAGATGCACATTTATATCTATAAGGCACCTGTGTTATATATGAGCACATTATTTTAACATGGTGCATATTATATATACATTGTATATGCACATGTAGATCTAGAATGCACATGCATTGTATAGAAGCATGTTATAATATGGAGCATATTATATATACATCATATATGCACATGTGTATAATGCAAATGCATTTTATATGTGCACATGTATATCTCTAATGCACGTCCATGTATATAAGCACATGATTATAATATGGTGCCTATTGTATATGTGTTATTATATGTGCACATGATATCATGCATGTTACGATAATATGGAGCATATTACATATACATGATTATGTATGCACGTGTATATGATACATTGTATTTCTTATGTTACAGATACTGCTCAAATTACGATGCGGTGACACCCTCTTATCCTCATCCCCAGTTGAAAAATATCTCAGTCCCAAATTCCCATCTCTATAAAAAATAAAATATCATCCAGGCCTGATGCTCCCTGCCTGTGGTCCCAGCTGCTTTGGAGGCTGAGGTAGGAGGATCCCATGAGGTCGGGAGTTGGAGGCCAGCCTGGCCAACATGATGAAACCCCGTCTCTACAAAAAATACAAAAATTAGCCAGGCATAGCGTGGCTAATTTTTGTATTTTTAGCGTGGATGGGACCTGTCATACCAGCTACTCAGGAGGCTGGGGCAGAAGAATCCCTGGAACCCGGGAGGCAGGCGTTGCCGTGAGCTGAGATCGTGCCGCTGAACTCCAGCCTGGGGGATAGAGCGAGACTCCGTCTCAAAAAAGAAAAAATAAATAAAATAAAATTAAAAATAAGGAGGAGAGACAGGTGAGGCTATTCCTGGCCTGTACACTCCAAAACCGTCCCGTGCAAAGCCTCCAGACGGCCTCTGCGGGGACTGACCTCTGTGGCCGTCACTTGATCGCAGGCGTGCTGAGTGGGTCTATTTTTGGGGTGCAGCTGGAGGAAGCAGGAATGGCTGTGGCTTGGCTGTTACAGGAAAGACACTGAGGGATTCCTGAGCTTGCTGACATATTGGTTTTTAAGCGAGGCTCCTCCTGGCCTATGAGAGAGAGCCCGAATCCCCTGGGTTCAGGGTTTGACGGCCACGTTGCAGGGTGGACGTGGCTTTCTGAAATAGCAGTTTGCTTTCTCATGGCAGAAAATTCCTTTTTTTTTTTTTTTTTCTTTTATTTTCTGGTGCGATCTTGGCTCACTGCAGCCTCCGCCTCCCGGGTTCAAGCGATTCTCCTGCCTCAGCCTCCCGAGGAGCTGGGATGACAGGCGCCCGTCAGCACACCTGGCTATGTTTTTTGGATTTTTAGCAGAGATGGGATTTCCCTACGTTGGCCAGGCTGGTCTCGAACCCCTGACCTCATGATTCGCCCACCTTGGCCTCCCAAAGTGCTGGGGTGACAGGCGACAGGGATCCTCCCATCTCA
>NW_022437207.1:214634-219686 GCF_009761245.1 Sapajus apella
GACAGGCGACAGGGATCCTCCCATCTCATCCAGGTTCGGGGGATTCTTCTGCCTCAGCCTCCCGAGTAGCGGGGATGACAGACGCCCACCATCACGTCTGGCTAATTTTTGTATTTTTAGTAGAGATGGGATTTCCCTATGTTGGCTGGTCTCGAACCCCTGACCTCGTGATCCACCCGCCTCGGCCTCCCAAAGTGCTGGGATGACAGGCGTGAGCCACCGCACCTGGCCTGATTTTTGTATTTTTATTACAGACGGGGTTTCACCGTGTGGGCCAGGCTGGTCTCGAACCCCTGACCTCGGGTGACCCGCCCGCCTCGGCCTCCCAGAGTGCTTTGCACTTCGGTACGTCCGTTCTCAAGGAAAGGAGGTGACGGCGGAATCATTAAGTCACGTCTTCGACGTCCACAGGAATCGTCCGTGTCCTGACACTCAGCATCGGTAACCCCAACAATGCAAACTGTGGGCACCAGCTCCGCGCCCCCTACCTCCCCCCCCCCCCGAAAACAGACGTTCGCATCTGCTGAGGCCGTTTCCTGAGCCCTCAAGACACAGTCAACTTATTGAACAAGGAGAATTTTTAAATCTGGTCACAAGGCAGGGCGCAGAAACGTGGCTATGGACACGTCCCCGAAAGCACCCTCCGTACAGGCAGCTTCCCACCCCGTGTATGAGACCCCTTCATCTGTCTAACTCTTAGGATATATTGTTTTTTTGCGGTTTTAGTTCTTTATACGACAGTACATCTTTGTAGCCACAAATTGAATAGCAGAATTGTTTTTTTTTTTTTTTTCCACGGAGACCCAAATGTGCTTCTTGTCGGCAGAGGCAGTCGGTCTTCAGAAAATCTGTTTTAATGGGAAAAACTCATACCAAAAAGAAAAACACCCGAGAAAACCCTTAATGGACATTTACGAGCCCCGCTTTGATCTAGAACGCCGGGGTCATGTTTGTGTAATCCGTTCTTAAACGCGCCTGGAAAGCGCTTTCTGGTAAATAGTGTGCGCGCCCCTTTGACGGGTTCCGCGTTTCACATGAAATACCGTTACAATTTCCTTCGTGACGTGTTAATTGAAAACATGATTTAAATTTATTTATTTATTTTTTTTATTTTAGTTTGTTTTCTTAGAGACGGGGTCTCATTCTGGTGCCCAGTTGGGAGGGCGGAGGTCTGACCACAGCTCCCTGCAGCCTCCACCTCCTGGGTCCAAGCGATCCTCCTGCCTCGGCCTCCCAAGGAGCTGGGACCACAGGCTCGCCACAGAGCCGTGGCTGCCTCCTATTTTTTAGACATTTTAATTTTATTCAGACTCAAAAAGTTACCTTTATTTTTTATTTTTTTTGAGACAGAGTCTCGGTCTGTCGCCCAGGCTGGGGTGCAGTGGCGCGATCTCGGCTCACCGCAACCTCCGCCTCCCGGGTTCAAGCGATTCTCCCGCCTCAGCCTCCCGAGTAGCTGGGACTACAGGTGCCCAGCAGCACGCCCTATTTTTTTAATGATTATTATTTTTTATTTGTCGTAGTGACGGGCTTTACCATGTTGGCCAGGCTGGTCTTGAACTCCTGACCTCAGGCTCACCGCCATCTCTGTCTTCCGGGTTCAAGTGATTCTCCTGCCTCAGTCTCCCGAGTAGCTGGGATTATAGGCGCCCACCACCACGCACTATTTTTTTTTTTTTTTTTGTATTTCTCGTGGTGACGGGGTTCAGCATGTTGGCCAGGCTGGTCTCGAACTCCTGACCTCAGCGTCACCGCCATCTCTGTCTTCCGGGTTCAAGTGATTCTCCTGCCTCAGTCTCCCGAGTAGCTGGGATGACAGGTGCCCTCCACCACGCCCGGCTCATTTTTGTATTTTTTAGTAGAGACGGGGCTTTCACCGTGTTGGCCAGGCTGGTCTCGAACTCCTGACCTCAGGTGATCCGCCGGCCTCGGCCGCCCAGGGTGCTGGGATCACAGGCGTGGGCCACGGTGCCCGGCCGACTGGATGGTTTTAGAGAGGGGACCCCCCTGTACGTGCCGTGTCTCTGCCGGCCGCCGTGGAAGACGTGGCTTTGTTCCTCCTTCACCTTCAGCGACGACGGTGAGGCCTCCCCAGCCAGTCGGTCCATTAAACCTCTTTCCTTTGTAGATTCATTGCCCCACGTGGGTACGTCTTTAGGGGCCGCATGAAAACGGATTAATAAGTGCTCTTGGACTGCACGTGCGCGGCACCAGGCCCAGCTACGTTTTTTTTCTGTCTCTCTTTGTGTAGAAGGGGGCTGTCCTTGGGCCGGGCGCAGCGGCCCACGCCTGTAATTCCAGCACTTGGGGAGGCCGAGGCAGGCGGATCACCGGAGGTCGTGAGTTCGAGACCAGCCTGGCCAACACGGTGAAACTCCGTCTTTATTTAAAAAAAAAAAAAAAGAGAGAAGGGAGGGAGGGAAGGAAAGAAAAGACGGAAGAGAAAGAAATGCATGCTTTGTGAAAACTCAGTTCTGAGGTCAGGAGGGGCCGTCCGTCGTGCAGACAGCCAGACCCCACGGAGTCTGAAGCCCCCCCAGAGGAAGACGGAGACAGGTTTCCTTTGAATCGGCGAGATTTAAATAAGAATGGAGAGGACCCGGGAGGCGCAGCTGCGGCCGGGCAAAGCCAGCTGGACGTCCCCGCCCTCCCCCCGGGAATTCCGAGGCCTGCAAGGGGCCGTGTCCACCCCCAGCCTGGAGCCGCTGACCGGCCTCGGCGTTCCCCGCGCACATTCCTGCCCCGGAGGGGGATTAGTCGGGGCCGCAGGAATGCACCCGCCCGATTGAGCCACCCCAGCCGGGCAGGGCGGCCTGTCGTCCCTGTGGCTGGCACAGAGGCCGGGGCGGGTGGACACCGGACACGCGGGAGCGCTCAGAGGGCCACGAGGAAGTGCCTGCCGGGGAGGAAGGAAGCTGCACAGAGGCGGGGAGCCCCGGCCTCCACATCCCCCCGGCCTCCCACAGCCAGCCAGGCCGGGCCCGCGTGACCTCGGGCCTGGGGAATGTGGCAGCTGCCCGAATTAGCAGGACGCCGGCCCCCACCTGCCTGTCCCTCCTTCCTCCGGGGGTGTGGAGGTTCACCCCGGGGTGCTTGGGAAACAGAACAGAAAATACAACACGTATATTAGGGCAAGCCACAAAGAAACAGAAGGAAGGAAGGAAGGATATTTAAACATGCTCAGATACGAAGTGTCATCCTGGTACTTTGGGAGGCCGAGGTGCGTGGATCACCGGAGGTCAGGAGTTCAAGACCAGCCTGGCCACGAGGGTGAACCCGCATCTTAAAAATCAAAATATATTAAACATATACTAGGGATTCGTGTCAAAGCTTTTGGAAGGCCGGGAGGTGTCACTTGGCGGCCACTGGGGCCATTGACTTAGGGAGACACATGATGACAAGCCTTCCCAGCCTGTTGACCCCATAGCCATTGGCCTCGCCGCTGGTTAGCCACGTAGGTTTTGTGGGGTGGCGTCTCCAGAGAAGATAAGAAGGACATTACCTGTTCACAGTGTTCGCTAAGGGCCTGGAACGTGAAGGTTTTATACCAATGTTAAAGGCACGTGCAGGATCGCCAGCGTGTGAGTCATGCACACGTGTGGTCACGTCCACGCTCTTTTATGAATAAAACCGTGGACACAGGGAAGGGCCACGGTCGGCCACGCGAGTCACCGTGACGGGGTCGGCGGGCATGCATTCATCCGTCCCTGAGTCAGGTCCACACGCCAGACTTCCTCGGCGGTGACCCACGTCCCGCGCGGTGACCCCACCCGGGGGACCCACGGCTGGGCTGGGAGCTGCCACGGCCACGGAGCTCGAGCTGTGCAGTGCAGAGCCGGGGAGGCACCGCCCGACCCCTGGGCCTGGAACTTCGCCGGGGACCATCTGTGGAAACAGGACCCGCCTGTTGACGGCCGACCGGGCGTTCTGGTCTTGGAGGCTCAGCTGTGTTTGGGTCCCGTTGCCGGGCGATGCCCGGGACATGGAACAGGACTGCGGTCAGCCCGGGCTGGGGACGGAGCAGGTGCAGGCGGGCACCCGTCTCTACTAAAAATACAAAAACGTCGCCGGGCACGCTGGGGGGGCTCCTATAATCCCAGCACTTTGGGGGGCCGAGGATGGTGGATCTGCTGAGGTCAGGAGCAGGTGCAAACGGGCAGCAGGGCAAAGCCCGTGGCGGGGAAATGCCATTTTAGAGTTTTGTGCTTCTCACCGGCTGAATTTTGTATTATTACTAGACACGGGGCTTCCCCATGTTGGGCAGGCTGGTCTTGAACCCCTGACCTTGTGATCGTCCGGCCTCCCTAAGTGCTGGGATTATCTGCGTGAGCCACGGCGCCCGGCCACGTTTTTGCCACGTTTTTATTTTTTATCTGTTTGCGAGGAAGGAAGAAATGAATTCATTTTATCGAAAATGAAAATGTGGGCACGTGCCTGAGTCTATGAGGTCAAAAGGTAAAGGCACGGCCTTTGAAAGGCATTTAATCAAAAAGAATTAAATTTCCCTTATGACATTCCGGGGGTAAAACATAAAAATGTCCCAACGGGACCAAACGCTCATGAGGACAGAACGGGAGCGTCTGGATCTCGGCGTCCGCCCGCCCAGCGGCGGGAATCTCGTCAGCTGCAGATGAACGATGAAACGGACTTGAAAGAAAGCACCCGTTTTCTCTGATTATTTTGCGATCAGGCCTCAGAACACCCCGGGGCGCCGGGCTCAGGCAGAACCGAACCCACGTCCCTGCGTGTGGCCGTGGGAGCCGATTCGTGTCCGTCTGTTTTTGAGACAGAGTCTCCGTCTGTCGCCCGGGCTGGAACGCAGGGGGGTGATCTCGGCTCACCTCAACCTCCGCCTCCCGGGGTCAAGAGATTCTCCTGCCTCAGTCTCCTGAGTAGCTGGGATGACAGGCGCCCGTCACCACGCCCGGCTGATTTTGGTGTTTTTAGTACAGACGGGGTTTCTCCGTGTTGGCCGCGCTGGTCTCGAACTCCTGACCTCATGATCTGCCCACCTCTGCCTCCCAAAGTGCTGGGATTACAGTTCTCCCTCCT
>NW_022437207.1:254686-265746 GCF_009761245.1 Sapajus apella
GACTGTGTGTCTGTGAGTGCTCCAACGTCTCGCTGAGTGCATGCATGTGTGTCTGTGTGCTGGTGTACCCCATGTGTATATGTGTGCACAAATGTGTGCCTATGTGTATGTGTGACTGTGTCTTGCTGAGTGCATGCATGTGAGTGTGTCTGTGTGTTGGTGTGCCTATGTGTATATATGTTTACGCACGTGTGTGCCTGTGTGTATACGTGTGACTGCATGTCTCTGCATGCATGTGTGCCTGTGTGTTGGTGTAGCTATGTGTATATGGGTGCACACCTGTGTGCCTCTGCGTATATGTGTGACTACGTGTCTCTGAGTGCATGCATGTAAGTGTGTGTGTCTGCGTGAGGTGGGCGTGCCTATGCATGGATGTGTGCCCGTGTTTCTGCGTGTCTGCGTGTGCATCGGCCTTTGTGCGTCTCACCCTGCTTCCTCGGAAGAGAGCTCCACGTTAGGAAGGGGTCCAAGAGGAGCGGGGAAGAAAGAGGCCGTAGACAGATTCACGTAGGCAAGCTGGGCCACGGCTGAGCCACGCTCAGAAACAGGCCACTTACGTCTCTGTCTGTGCTGGGAGCCGTTTGGAACCTGGGACTTCAGGGAGAGCTCGCGTTACAGACTTATTTGGGGATTTAAGGCTCAGTTAAATATGCCCCTCAAAAAAGTTTCCTGAGTTTTTTTGATACACGGCTTCCATTATCAGGGCGCTAATCAGCCAGGTAGAGGTGCTGGCGTGTCAGCTCCACGGGGCTGAATTTTCGTGCTGATTATCATTCTTGGATGTGTCTAATTTACATCTAAATGCACTGACTAATTTTGATCCAATCACGTCAAAAGTGATAGGTAGTTTGTGGGAGCAGATGACAGGCGTAAGTGGAGCGCCTCGCCAGAGTGAGACTCCCTTGGGGCGATGATTTAATGTCCCAGTCAGCCAGGCCTGTCACAATCGGAGGCCAAATTATGACACATTATCTGCACGACTGGCCCGCACGCCTCCCCCCGCCCTGCGGCAGCTACTAGCCCCCCTCCGGCCCCGGCAGCCGCCCCGTGCCCCGGCACACACGTGGCTTCCCAGGTTCTAACCACACGTGAGGTGCAGAGTGGGGTCAAACAACGCAGTAACCCCCCTTTACAAGATGTTCATTTGCATTTCTATTTTCTGCCTCACCAACGGCACGTCAGGTGTTTGCAGGAAGCTGGATGGCTGCTATGCAGTGTCGGCGTGCGTGGGTGTGTGTGTGTCCGTGTGGGCACACGTGCCTGTATCTGTGCATTGGTTTGTGGTGTCTGCAGATGTCTCTGTGTGTTCATGCATGTGTATGTATGTGTTTCCGCGTGTGTGGGCTTATTTCTGCGTGTGTACCTGTGTGTGTGCACATCTGTGTCTGTGAGTTCCTGTATGTGTGCACATCTATGTCTGTGTGTACCTGTGTGTGTGCATGGTGTGTGTGCACATCTGTGTCTGTATCTGTGTGTGCACATTGTGTGCACATTTGTGTCTGTATGTGAATGGTGTGTATCTGTGTGTGTACGTGATGTGTGTGCACATCTGTGTGTCTCAATGGTGTGTCAGTACATGTGTCTGTGTGTATCTGTGTATGTGTGCATGGTGTGTGTGCACGTGTCTGTGTGTAAATGATGTGTGCGTGTATGTGTCTGTGTGTATGTGCGTACATGATGTGTGTGCACATCTGTGTGTGTAAATGGTGTGTGCCTATGTGTGTGTACCTGTGTGTGTGCATGGTGTGTGTGCACATCTGTGTCTGTATCTCTGTGTGTGCATTGTGTGCACAACTGTGTCTGTGTGTGGATGGTGTGTATCTGTGTGTGTATCTGTGTGTGTATCTGTGTGTGTGCATGATGTGTGTGCACATCTGTGCGTCTCAATGGTGTGTGAGTACATGTGTCTGTGTGTATCTGTGTATGTGTGCATGGTGTCTGTGCACATGTGTCTGTGTGTAAATGGTGTGTGCGTGTATGTGTCTGTGTGTATGTGTGTACATGATGTGTGTGCACATCTGTGTGTGTAAATGGTGTGTGCCTATGTGTGTGTACCTGTGTGTGTGTGCATGGTGTGTGTGCACATCTGTGTGTGTGTGTGCACATCTCTGTCTGTGTGTGAATGCTGTGTGTGTATATGTGTCTGTGTGTATCTGTGTGTGTGTGCATGGTGTGTGTGCACATCTGTCTGTGTGTGAATGGTGTGTGCATATATGTGTGTGTATCTGTGTTTGTATGCACGGTGTGTGTGCACATCTGTGTCTGTGTATGAATGGTGTGTGCGTATATGTGTCTGTGTGTGTACACATCTGTGTCTATGTGTGTGGGCATGTTCCTGTATCTGTCTGTATATGTCTGTAAGCGTGGTGTGTGTGCACATCTGTGCCTGTGTGTATTTTTCTGTGTGGGTGTGATGCTCCCCTCCCTGTGATCACACATTCTCATGGTTCAACTCCGACTTATGAGTGAGCACATGCGGTGTTTCATTTTCTGCTCCTGTGAGTTTGCTGAGAATGATGGTTTCCAGCTTCACCCGTGTCCCTGCAAAGGACATTAATGCATCCTTTTTTACGGCTGCGTAGTATTCCACGATGTGTATGTGCCACCAGAATATTACCTGATAACAAATCCAGGAGCCAGCAAGTAGGATGTGTAAGGGTTTCCTTGTGTTGTCTGCATAGAAGGGAGGGTGTCTTTGTTCAGGCCGACGGTGGTGGGGCCGCCCGTGAGCCGGCAGGTGCTCCTGAGCCCCGGATCTCACCTGCACCCCAGCATGGACAATGGTCAGGGTGGGTGGCGGGTAATTAACCCGGCGTGCAGATCTCTGGCAGCTGCTGTTAACAACTGGCCTTAAACCAGGGGCTTTAAACAACCCACATGTATCTTCTCTAAGTTCTGGGGCGCAGGAGTTGCAGGTGAAGGTCCCCGAGGGGTGCGCTCTCTCCGCAGGCGCTGGGGAAGGTCCCGCGTCTCCCAGCTCCCGGGGGCTCCAGCCTCTGCCTCCGTCTCTAAGAGGAAGGACACAGCGTTGACCCAACTTTTCTTTTTTCTTTTGAGACAGGGTCTCACTCTGTCGCCCAGGCTGGAGCACAGTGGCGCGATCTCGGCTCACCGCAGCCTCCACCTCCCGGGTTCAAGCGATCCTCCTGCCTCAGCCTCCCGAGGAGCTGGGACTATAGGCTCCCGCCACCACGCCCCGCTAATTTTTTTTGTATTTTTAGTAGAAATAGGGTTTCACCTAGTTGGCCAGGCTGGTCTTGAACTCCCGACCTCAAGAGGTCTGCCCGCCTCGGCCTCCCGAAGTGCTGGGATGACAGGCGTGAGCCACCGTGCCCGGCCGGTTGTCAGTATTTTTAAGGATATAGTTTCGTGGCTCTAAATATTCTTATACGTTTGTGACACCATCACCGTCGTCCATCTCTAGAGCTTTTTCTTTTTGTGTTTTTAGAGGCGGAATCTCACGGCATTGCCGGAGTGCAGCGGTACAACCATAGCTCACCGCAGCCTCCGCCTCCTGGGCTCAAGCGATCCTCCTGCCTCAGCCTCCGGAGTAGCTGGGAGCACAGGCGTGCAGCAAGACATCTGCCTAAATGTTTGATTTTGGAAGGAGACGAGGTCTTGCTCCGTCGCCCAGGCCGGTCTTCGGCGCCACCGTGATCCTGGACGCCTGTGGATAACTTGCGTCGTTCCGGAAGCGGTGGCCCGTCCGGCGTCTTGCCTGAGTTTTCCAGCATGACACCTCGTCCCGGCCGGAGCTCTGCTGAGTTTGGCAGGATTTTTAATAAATGCATCAAAACCTGCTGGGGTAGATTTATGCTTTCACACCCCATTTTTTTTTTTTTTTTTGAGACTGACTCTCCCTCTGTCTCCCAGGCTGGAGTGAAGTGGCACGGGCACGATCTCGGCTCACGGCAGCCTCCGCCTCCCGGGTTCAAGCGATCCTCCTGCCTCAGCCTCCGGAGTAGCTGGGACCACAGGTGCCGGCCATTGCACTCGGCTAATTTTTGTATTTTTAGGAGAGACAATGTTTCACCATGTTGGCCAGGCTGGTCTCGAACTCCTGACCTCACGTGATCCTCCCGCCGTGGCCTCCCAAAGCGCTGGGATGGCAGGTGTGAGCCACCGTGCCCAATCCGGATTTTTTTTTTTTTTTTTTTTTTGAGACAGAGTCTCACTCCAACACCAGGCGCCAGGCTGGAGTACCGTGGCGCGACCTCAGCTCACCGTAACCTCCGCCTCCCGGGTTCAAGCAATTCTCCTGCCTCAGCCTCCCGAGTACCTGGGACTGCAGGCGTGCGCCACCGTGCCCAGCTATTTTTTTTTGTATTTTTAGTAGAGACGGGGTTTCACCATGTTGGCCAGGGTGGTCTCGATCTCTTGACCTCGTGGTCCACCCGCCTCGGCCTCCTGGATTCAAGCGATTCTCCTGCCTCAGTCTCCCCAGTAGCTGGGATAACAGCTTTCACCGTGTTGCTCAGGCTGGCCTCGAACTCCTGACCTCAAGTGAGCCTCCTGCCTCAGCCTCCCAAAGTGCTGGGATCACAGACATGAGCCACCGAGCGTGGACAAGAGTCACGGAATTTTCGGAATCAGGAGATGCTTCACCTGACACATCATCATGGAAACTTCCTTTCTTTCCTTCAAAACTTAGAGGCGGATCCCGGGACCCCTTCCCGACGCTTCATTCCGATTTTCTTTTGTAGGAATTTCCCTCTTAACTGCTCTTTGAATGATTGACTCAGATTTGGGAAGAATCTCCAATGTCGAGGATTGAGACCCGTGGAGAATGGTCATTCTGAATTGCAGAAAGCTCTGAGAAACGGAAGAAGTGAGGTTTTGTTTCTGTTATTTTATTTTATTTATTTTTGAGTTTGATTCGACTTGATTTATTTATTTTTGAGATGGAGTCTCGCTCTGTCGCCCAGGCTGGAGTGCAGTGGTTCAATCTCGGCTCACTGCGACCCCCGCCTCCCGGGTTCAAGCGATTCTCTGCCTCAGCCTCCCGAGTAGCTGGGATTACAGGTGCCCTCCACCACACCCGGCTAATTATTTTTATTATTTTTATTTTTAGTAGAGACAAGGTTTCACCACGTTGGCCAGGCTGGTCTTGAACTCCCGACCTCAGGGGATCCACCCGCCTCGGCCTCCCAAAGTGCTGGGATGACAGGCGTGAGCCACCGCGCCCGGCCTAGAGGATTTTTAAAAAGCGTTTGCCGAGCAGCATTTTGAACATGAATCCGTCTTCTGATGCGTTTGAACGTATTTCCAGAGAAGTTCAAACATTTAGGTACGTGCGTGACTGTCCTGAGGTCGTCGTTATTAGAAAAATCCCACAGACCCAGGTGCTGAAGCAGGAGAAGCTGATTCTCCCCCAATCCTGGAGGCTGGAGGTCTGAGATCCAGGCGTGGGCTGGGCCGGTGCCTGTCCTGGGCTTGGAGATGCCGTCTTGTCCCTGTGTCCTCACAGGATCGTCCGTGTGTGTGTGTGTGTGTGTGTGTCCTCACCTGCTCTTCCTGTAAAAACACCAGTCCTGGTTATTAGAGAAGTGAAAATCAAAACGGCACTGAGACACCGCCGCATGCCAGTTAGAACGGCGATCATTAAAACATCTGGAGACAACAGATGCTGGAGAGGATGTGGAGAAATAGGAACACTTTTACACTGTGGGTGGGAGTGTCAATTAGTGCAACCATTGTGGAAGACAGTGTGGCGATTCCTCAAGGACCTAGAAATAGAAATTCCATTGGACCCAGCAATCCCATTCCTGGGTATATATCCAAAGGATTACAAATCGTTCTACTATAAGGACACGTGCACACGCATGTTCATTGCAGCACTGTTTACAATAGCAAAGACCTGGAACCAACCCAAATGCCCACTGATGATAGACTGGATAGGGAAAATGTGGCACATAGACACCATGGAATATTATGCAGCCATCAAAAACGATGAGTTTGGGTCCTGTGTAGAGACATGGATGAACCTGGAAACCATCATTCTCAGCAAACTGACAGAAGAGCAGAAGATCAAACACCGCATGTTCTCACTCATAGGCGGGTGTTGAACAATGAGAACACATGGACACAGGGAGGGGAGCACTACACACTGGGGTCCATTGGGGGGAAATAGGGGAGGGACGGTGGGGGGTGGGGAGCTGGGGAGAGATAGCAAGGGGAGAAATGCCAGATGTAGGTGATGGGGAGGAAGGCAGCAAATCACACTGCCACGTGTGTTCCTATGCAACAATCCTGCATGTTCTTCACATGTACCCCAAAACCTAAAATGCAGTAAAAAATAAAATAAAATAATAAAACCAGTCCTATTAAATCTGGGCCTTCCCTAGTGACTTCACTTCACCTTAATCACCTCTTCGAAGACCTCGTGTCCACATGCAGTCACATTCTAACGCCCTGGGGGATGAGGGCTTCAGCCTATGAATTTTGGGGGTCACCATTGATAACACAAAACGCCACGTTCTCTCTGCATTCTTCAGGTGCAGATAGCTCGTTGAGAACAGAAACACAACCTTTGTTGCTTGTAGCTGTCACCTGCTCAAGAACCTTCTGTGGCTCCCTATTTCCCAGGTATGAAATGAAACCACCTCCCTGCAGTTGTGACTGACGGTGACAGGCGTGTCCTGAACACAACGTGGGGTAAGTGCTGACTGGGTCCCCACGGTGGGAGGCGTGTTTGGGGAAGGGCATTGGGGGTGGCACGGTGGCCTGGCTCTGGGCCCCCCGTATTCCATGCTTAGGGAGTGTGGTTCCTCCCGATCACGCTCACGCCGGCGGAAGAGGAAGCCGATGAGGAACCCTCGGAGGAGTACGGGCCGTTTTCACCAGCGGTTTGCTTAGTACCCCCATTAGACAAGACGCGTTGCGTTAATCATTTTATTCTCCGGCAGTCCACGAGGCCCTCGAATGGCCGCTTAAATGAGCCCCGTTTCCGTCCAAATTCAATCTTGGGTGAGGACAGAGAGATGGACGGGAGAAGGAACCCCATCCTGTGTGTGTGCGGGAGCGTGTGTGTGTCTGGGTGTGTGTCAGAGACCGAGGGACAGAGGGACTCCCAGGTTCAGGTGAGTCTCCGGTGTCAGCCTGTTAAGTCGCGGGGATTACACACACGTGGCACTACGTGGCTGGCTACTTTTTGCATTTTTCAGTAGAGACGGGGGTTTCGCCATGTCGGCCAGGCTGGTCTCGAACCCGTGACCTCAAGTGATCCACGCACTTCGGCCTCCCAAAATGCTGGGATGACAGGCGTGAGCCACTGTGCCTGGCCCACGCCTGGCTATTTTGTGTGTGTGTCTGTGTCCGTTCACATGTGAGATCCTGAAAGCTGCCGGCCCTTGCGCGATGAATGAGCGATGTGTGTTTTCACGTTGTTACTTTGTTTATCTTACACTCAAGTTTTTCCTGTGTTGTGCGTGCCGGCGTGTTGCTGACTGCAGCCTCCGCCTCCCAGGCTCGAGAGAACCTTCCTCCTCAGCCTCCTAAGTAACTGGGAATACAGGTGCGTGGCACCACGCCTGCCTAATTTATTTTTATTTTTATTTTTGTGGTGGTTTGTCGCCCAGGCTGGAGTGCACTGGCGGGATCTTGGCTCACCGCAACCTCCGCCTCCCGGGTTCAAGCGATGCCCCTACCTCAGCCTCCTGAGTAGCCGGGAAGACAGGGGCCCCCCACCACGCCCGGCTAGTTTTTGTGTTTTTAGCAGAGACGGCGTTTCACCATTGTGGCCAGGCTGGTCTTGAACGCCTGACCTCACGATCCTCCCGCCTCAGCCTCCCAAAGTGCTGGGATCACAGGCGTGAGCCACCGAGCCCGGCCGCCACGGAGTTTCCACCGCGGTTAAAGTGGTGAGGTTTAGGCTGAGAGATTTGTGGTGACTTTCGGGTAATACATTTTATGTCACCCCAGTAAGAAATGATGCCATCCCAGGCCTCTCCCCATGCCCCTGTCTTCCCCCCCGCCCCTGAGGATGCTGGAAGGGATTCCCTCCCCATGCCCCCATCCTCCCCCCTGGAGAGGATTCCTCCCCACAGACCCCAGTTCCCCCCCGAGGACACTGTAGGGGATTTCCTCACTATTCCCTCAACTTCTCCCCCTCTCTGAGGATCCTGGAGGGATTCCTTCCCCATGTCCCCAACTTCCCTCCTCCCCGAGGAGCTCAGCGGGAAGCTGAATGCACTCCGTGCTACGAGGGCTTACGCCTTCCTTTCGGGAATTTGTATATTGCCTTTGGAAGGGAACATCACACAAACTTGCTCACGGATACATCTGGTCCCAGGTGTGTCTCAATGAACAGACACCAATGTTGTTAAAAGCTTTTATTTTCTTTTTGGAGACACGGTCTCACGGTGTTGCCCAGGCTGGGGTGCAATGGTGCGATCATGGCTCACGTGCAGCCTCCACTTCCCAGGCTCAAGGGATCCTCCTGCCTCAGCCTCCCAAGTAGCTGGGACTCCATGCGTGTGCCTCCATGCCTGGCTAATTCTTTAATCATTTGTAGAAATGGGACCTCGCTATGTTGCCCAGGCTGGAATGCGATCGTGTGATTTATAAGCTCACTTGCAGCCTCAATGTCCTGGGTTGGGCAATCCTCCTGCCTCAGCCTCCCAAATAGCTGGGACTCCATGCCTGGTAACACAGCAGACGTTTCCTGGGGCAACAGTCTGCTCTGCATACAAGTTGTATGTGTGTGGCGGGGGGGTATGAAGGGGCCACCTCCATTCCAGGGGGTGTCAGGGGCATCGAATGAACAGCTTTAATTTTGGCACCCCCATTTCGGAAGACCTCCGCCAACTTTCCAGTTATGGGGAGCAGGCGTGATGAACGCAGGAACCCCGGTAAGGGTCGAAGGGCCCTGAATGGCACGGTGATGTCTCATCCTTTGTACCTCTGTCCGCCCGACACAGCTCCAGTCTCCGGAGGCCAGGGGCGTTTGGATTTATTTTTATATACTGGGTTAAACCCTCACAGCAGATGCGGTGAGGAAAGCTGGGTAAATTGGCACGTTTGCTCATCGGCGGTCTTTGTGATTCTTGACATATTCGGTGAACTGTGTTGACTGCACGGGATTTTAAGGGAAAATAAATAATGTCAAATCCAGCTAAAACACCTTCCGTGCCCGTGAGCCGGCGTTTACCCACAGCTCCGAGCGTCTGCGAGATTTTAAGGAAAATAAAAGAAGCTGAAGGGAAAAAAAAAAAAAAAAACCCCAAATAATCTCAAGGCCAAACAACCCCTAAAAGGATTTTTTATTATTTTTTTTTTTTTTTTTTTTTTTTTATTGTGGGCATTGAGGATGACTTGGATTCAGGATAATGAGCATATTTATGTCTGCAATCCGTTCTCCTCTTTCAGCTTGATTCTGAAGAACGCAGTCTCCTAAATGCAGAAAATACTGTCACAAACTCGCTTTTCACAAAACGGCTTTGACTTTGGGGAACACAGCTGTCATTAGCTGCACCGGGCTCCTCTAAGCAAAGGTTTCCTGGGAGAACAGCCTGCTTAGGGAATCTAATGAGAGAGCGATTTCTTGCCCTCGTGGCTTGAATCCGTTGCCTGAAACGCAACCAGCCTGCCCCTGAGCCGGAGAATGTCTGGTTTAAATTCATACGGCATAGATTTACAATTTTTAAACGACGGGATATATTTTTTTCCTACGGGCTTTGCAGAGCTACTGGACACCTGTTGTTTCTGCTTAGTAAAGCAAGAGATAATTGGGGGGCGGGCAGGCTGACTTCTTGGCCCACCATTTAACTGGCTGATTCCCGCAAGAAAAAAACAAAAAACAAAAACCAAAAACACAGAACACTAAAACAACACAACGCAAACAAACATTCACACTGATTTGCGTTCATAAAATCTCTCTCCCGTATTAATTTTTTTTTTTTTTGCTTTGTTTAACATAAAAATAATCCAGGCGAGTCTTTCTGGGCTGAAATGCAAGTGCGTCTTCCTGCCTGGATATTGTGTAGCTTTACCTAAGGCGAATCGGTGTACGTGTAAATTAGTTCAACCATTGTGGAAGACAGTGTGGCGATTCCTCAAGGATCTGGAACAAGAGATACCATTTGACCCAGCAATGCCATGACTAGGTATATGCCCAAAGGGTTATAAATCATTCTGCCATAAAGACACATGCACACGTATGTTTGTTGTAGCGCTTTTTACAATAGCAAAGACTTCGAACCCACCCGCATGCCCATCCATGATAGACTGGATAAAGAAAACGTGGCACATACACACCACGGAATACTATGCAGCCATCAAAAAGGATGAGTTCATGTCCTTTGCAGGGACCTGGATGAAGCTGGAAACCATCATCCTCAGCAAACTGACACAAGAACAGAAAATCAAACACGGCATGTTCTCACTCATAAGGGGGAGTTGAACAATGAGAACACATGGTCACAGGGAGGGGAACGTCACACACAGGGCCAGTCAGGGGTAAGGGAAGGAGAGCATTAGTACGAATACCTAATGCATGCAAATACCGTCTAGATGATGGGCTGATAGGTGCAGCAAACCACCACGGCACACGTACACCTACGTAACAAACCTGCACGTTTTGCATAGGTATCCCAGAACTTAAGGTAAAATAAAATTTTATTTATTTATTTATTTGAGATGATTCTCGTTCTGTGGCCCAGGCTGCAGTGCAGTGGCACAATCTCAGCTCACTGCAGCCTCCACCTCCCGGGTTCAAGCGATTCTCCTGCCTCAGTCCCCTGAGTAGCCGGGATCACAGGCATGTGCCATCACGCCCATCACGCCTGGCTGAATTTTGTATTTTTAGTCGAGACGGGGTTTCACCATGTTGCCCAGGCTGCTCTCAAACGCCCAACCTCGTAATTCACCTGCCTCTGCCTCCCAAAGAGCTGGAATTACAGGCGTGAGCCACCACGCCGGCCTGGTAAAATAACCTTTTTAGAGAAATAAGTTGTCTTAAACACATTTTTCCCTGTAGCGTATTAAAATGCGTTGGTTACTGCTTATTAAATACACGGGATTTTTTTTTTTTTTTTTTTTTTTTAGGCGGAGTTTCACTCTTG
>NW_022437207.1:265846-267326 GCF_009761245.1 Sapajus apella
TAGCTGGGATTACAGGCACGTGCCACCATGCCCAGCTAATTTTTTGTATTTTTAGTACAGACGGGGTTTCACCATGTTGACCAGGATGGTCTCGATCTCTTGACCTCATGATCCACCCGCCTCGGCCTCCCACAGTGCTGGGATTACAGGTGTGAGCCACTGCACCCAGCACATCTATGCTTTCATAATAGGTTCAATAAAACAGAGACCAAAGGCTTGGGCAGTTGGCTAAATATCTTCACAATTCACAGTCCAACGTCGATTCTTAGCTGTTATAGAATGTAATGTGAAGCTGAGCATGGTAGCTCATACCTATAACCCCAGCACTTTGGGAGGTTAAAATGGGAGGATCACTTGAGGCCAGGAGTTTGAGACCAGCCTGGCCAACATGGCAAAATCCCGTCTCTACTAAAAATACAAAAATTAGCTGACTGGAGTGGTGAGTGCCTGTAATCCCAGCTACTCAGGAGGCTGAGATAGGAGAATCATTTGAACCAGGAGGCAGAGGCTGCAGTGAGCTGAGATGACACCACTGCACTGCAGCTTGGGCAACAAGAGCAAGAATCCATCTCAAAATAAATAAATAAATAAAACAAAACTACAAAAATTAGCTGGGTGTGGTGGCACGTGCTGTAACCCCAGCTACTTGGGAGGCTGAGGCAGGAGAATTGCTTGAGCTTAGGAGGTGGAGGTTGTGGTGAGTCGAGATTGCACCATTGCACTCCAGCCTGGGCAACAGAGCAAGACTCCATCTCAAAAAACAAAAACAAAAACAAAAACAAAAACAAAAAAAGAAAACAAAAACAAACAAACAAAAGACTGGAATGTGCAAAGTGCTTTTTGTTTTCTAGATATTTTAGCTGTGGAGTTCCTTTAATAATGCAACATGGAAGCCATCACAGAGAAAAAGTGAAAGAAAGTCAAGTTTTCTTTCTTCAAGTGTTGCTTTGTAGATGCTAAACCCGTGTTCAATGTCAGCAGAACTGGTCCTGAAACTGTCCCTATTAACTGTATGAAATTAACCAGGGAAGGAGCGTGGAGGGGGAGAAATAAAAATGAGCGAAGGTTGCAACACGTCAGCGTTCACCACAAGGTCGGCGTAGATGACAACTTACACATTAGGAAACATTACGTTTTCCCCTTGAGATACTCTCCCAAGTCCTGTGTGCCAATGAAGCTGCTGACTTCAGTGGGTCTGAAGGACCCCATGGGACCTGAACCACCAAAGACTTTCCTTTCCATGACCTGAGGGTTTTACCTCCTTCACTCCAATCAATAACCCCAATTTTTCAGCCCCTCAGCCTCCCCAGTCCCTTAAAAACCTGGAGCCCTGAACTCCTCAGGGAGAGGGATTGGAGGGTTTCCTTCCGTCTCCTCACTCAGCTGCCCTGTGATCATCAAACTCTTTCTCTGCTGCAAAGCCTGCTGTCTCGGCATGCTGATCTGATACTGTGCGGTGACCATTTGAACCTGCTGGTCT
>NW_022437207.1:267336-271114 GCF_009761245.1 Sapajus apella
TTAAGCTCTTTCTCTGCTGCAAAGCCTGCTGTCTCGGCATCCTGGTCCGATACTGTGCTGTAAGTATTTGAACCTGCTGGTCCCATAACAAGACTAACAACTGGCTTTTCTACCCTGCCTGCCTCTTCTTGGTTTTCCTGTTTTTCTGTTCTAAATTTCATCTCTTCTCACATTTGTGGTACAAATGTCACGTGTTTGGTACATATTGATGGCTTTCTCTTTTTTTCTGCATTTCCCTTGAGTTAAATTACAAGGAAAAGAATGACAATAAATGACACACCTTCAGGGTCTTATTGGGCTAGGGTTTACCAACACCTGCCTTGTAAAAGCCTCACTCATGGCAGTGGGTTTATTAAAACAAAGATTGTGTCCAGACATTACGACTCATGCTTTTAATCGCAGGACCTTGGGATGCCAGGGAGAATTGCTAGAGGCCAGGAGCTCAAGACCAGCCTGGGCAACATAGCAAGACACTGTCTACAGAAAAAAATTTTAATGAGGCAGGTGAGGTGGCCTTTTTCTGTCGTCCCAGCTACTTGGGATCCTGAGTGGAAGCATCTCTTGAGCCTGGGCAGCATAGCAAGACCCCATGTCTACGAAAAACAGAAATTACAAAAAATTATAAAAATTAAAAAAAATAATGACTCTGAATCAGCTTTCATACGGGATTAAGTGGCACGGGGATTTTGAACTTTCAGAGATTTGGGGTTCTCCCACCTGGACTGCACCCCAGTAACCATTTTTTTTAAACGATGATCTGTATTCGATTCTGCCCTTCATCCTTGACTAAGCTGTGGTCTTGTCAACATCCGTTTCATTAATGACTCCGTTAAAACACACAGAACCCGTTCTGTGCAAAAATAAAATAAGCACGCAAAAATGTATTCAAGGCCGGGAGCGGTGGCTTTAGCCTGTGATCCCAGCACTTTGGGAGGCCGAGGAGGGTGGATCACGAGGTCAAGAGATCGAGACCATCCTGGTCAACATGGTGAAACCCCGTCTCTACTAAAACTACAAAAAATTAGCTGGGCATGGTGGTGCGTGCCTGTAATCCCAGCTACTCAGGAGGCTGAGGCAGGAGAATTGCCTGAACCCAGGAGGCGGAGGTTGCGGTGAGCCGAGATCGCGCCATTGCACTCCAGCCTGGGTAACAAGAGCGAAACTCCGTCTCAAAAAAAAAAAATGTATTCAATTATCCTTTTGTAAAATGAAATCACGCCACGGCTTTGACAGGCAAATAAATGGAGGTTATTACACCAGTGATGGAAGAAGGGGCTTCTCAGCCTGCGTAGTTTATGAGGTCTCTGGAGCCTGCGGAGGGTTGGAAGTCTTGTTGGTTCATTTCCATCCCTGATTCTCACATAAGGGAGCGCCTTTGAATAATTAATATACTCCTGGTGATAGATGAACCTCGTGGTCTGCAGATTAGCTTATTAATCACTGCCCAGTTGTTGTAACGTAATCTTATTGAAAACATGTCAGGAGCTGTTTTCCCAGAGATGACGGTGGTCACGTTGCAATTGGCAGGGACGTCTCCACGCCGGGAGCCCCGGGTGAAGTGGGTCAGCTCCTTAGAAAGCACCCCCTGCTCCACCTGGACAATCCTTCCACTTCCTTTCCTGAATCCACTTCCTGACACTTTTCCCCAGTGTTTTGGTAGAGATGGGGTTTCACCGTGTTGGCCAGGCTGGCCTCAAGCGCCTGACTTCAAGTGATTCATTGCCTTGGCCTCCCAAAGTGCTGGGACCTCAGCTCACTGCAACCTCCACCTCCTGGGTTCAGGCAATTCTCCTGCCTCGGCCTCCCGAGTAGCTGGGATTACAGGCATGCACCACCATGTCCAACTAGTTTTTTGTATTTTTAGTACAGACTGCGTTTCACCGTGTTGGCCAGGCTGGTCTCGAACTCCCGACCTCAGGTGATCCATACACCTCAGCGTCCCAACGTGCTGGGATTAGAGGCGTGAGCCACTGTGCCCGGCCCCCAGTATGTTTGAAATTGTGGTCAAAATGCACACGATGCAAAGTCCGTGGCGTTAACCGTGTGTAAGGGCATGGCTTAGGGGTTTGAAGCGCATTTGGCTTCTGAAAGCATCACCACCATCCATTTCCAGAATTTTCCCATCTTCCCAAACGAAAAACCAGTTCCTCTTAGACACTCATGTCCTCTGACCAGTTGCCAACAACCTACTTGTCTCTGTGAATTTGAGGAGCCTGTAGACCTTTTATGAATGGAATCCTACATACTTCAAGGTCAGAGATATTGAGTCCACCTCGGCTGTAGAGACCCCCACCCAGGCGGTGCTGGACGCATTAAGAAGCAGGCACCCAGTGGCTCACGACTGTAATCCCAGCAGTTTGGGAGGCCGAGGTGAGCGGATCACCTGAGGTCAGGAGTTCGAGACCAGCCTGGCCAACATGCAGAAACCCCCATCTCTACAAAAATTAGCCGGGTGTGGTGGTGCACGCCTGTAGTCCCAGCTGCTAGGGCGGCTGAGACAGGAGAATTGCTTGAACCCGGGAGGCAGAGGGTCACGGGACCCTTTGAAAGCGTGGCAGGCACGAAGACATGAATGGACCGGGAGACCCCAATGGCCACTGCTAACTCTGAGTGGGCAGCATTCCTCTTTACGTCCTAAGAGATATGTGGCCATCCTGCCGGATTTTATTCTTTTAAAAACTGTCATCAATCTCTACGTAATGTTTACATGTATGCAGATAAAGAGAGATACATATATATAAAGATGATAGATAGTTGACAGATTGATGTTAGATGACAGATGATTGACGTGACAGGTGGATAGATACGTACATGCATACATAGATCATAGGTAGAGAGACAGAAGGATAGATAGACAGATGAATGAATACATTGATGATAGATAAATGATCGATGATAGATAGATGGCTAATACATGGGTGGATGATGGATTGATAGATGATGGATGGATAGATAGGTACATCGATGATAGATACATGATAGATAACTAGATAATAGCTAGATGATTGATAGGTATATGTGTGATGTATGGATGGACAGATAGATAAATAGATGACAGATAGATAAATGATAGATGGATGATAGATAATAGATGATACGTGGATGATGGATGATAGATACATAGATGATGGATAGATGATAGACAGATGATTGATAGATAGGCCAAGAAAAACAGGAAGAAACACACACACACACACACACACACACACACACACACACACACACACAGAGAGAGAGAGGGTGTCATCCTCAGGCAGCATGGCAAGCTCGCTGGGCACCCCTTCTTTAAGGCATCCCTCTGAGTCTTCCTTGGGAGGTATTTGTAGGTCATGAGTCCCCGTAGATGTGAGGTTTCGCTCCGAGCACCCGACGCCTCCAGTGAACTTGGTTCTCAACAAGGTCACAAGGTAGAAGCCACTATGGCCTCATGTTCACAAGCGGTGCTGCTGAGGCCCAGAGAGGGCAATAGCCTGGCCGTGGTCACACAGGAAGAACGTGACAGCCTCAATGTCTCAACAGGGTCTGGTCCAGGTTGTTTTCTTTTAAATAATAGAACAGAAGGGAATGGGATAGAATGCAATAGAAGTCAATAGAATGGAGTGGAGTAGAAGGGGGTGGAATAGAAGATAATGAATGGAATGGAACGAAATAGAATAGAATAGAATAGAATGGAACGGAATAGAATGCAGTAGAATGGAATGGAATGGAATGGAATGGAATGGAATGGAAAGGAATGGAATGGAATGGAATGGAAAGGAATGGAATGGAATGGAATGCA
>NW_022437207.1:271124-282707 GCF_009761245.1 Sapajus apella
ATGGAATAGAATGGAATAGAATGCAATGGAATGGAATGGAATGGAATAGAATGGAATGGAATGGAATGAAATGGAAAGGAATGGAATGGAATGGAATGGAATGGAAAGGAATGGAGTGGAATGGAATAGAATAAAAAATGGATGGAACAGAATGGAACATAATGAATGAGATGGAATTTCCATTCCATTCCCTTCCAATTATCTTCTATGCCATTCCATTCCATAAAATCGTCTTCTATTATTTTATTATTATTTTATGTTCCAGGGCATGCCATTCATAATTTTTCTATTCTATTCCGTTTTATTCCATTCATTACTTTCTGTTCCATTCCATTTCATTCACTGTTTTCAATACTATTCCATTTTGTTCCATTCATTATTTTCTCGTCTATTTCATTCATTCTTTTCTATTCTCTTCCCTCTTGTTCCATTCATTATTTTCTGTTCTAGTCCATTTCAGTCCATTCATTATTTTCTGTTCCATTCCATTTCATTCATTACTTTCTATTCTAGTCCATTTTATTCCATTCATTATTTTCTGTTCCATTCCATTTCATTCATTATTTGCTATTCTAGTCCATTTTATTCCATTCATTATTTTCTGTTCCATCCCATTTCATTCACTCTTTTCTATTCTATTCCATTTTGTTCCATTCATTATTTTCTATTCTATTCTATTTCATTCATTCTTTTCTATTCTCTTCCCTCTTGTTCCATTCATTATTTTCTGTTCTAGGGCATTTTATTCCATTCATTAGTTTCTGTTCCATTCCATATCATTCACTCTTTTCTAGTCTATTCCATTTTGTTCCATTCATTATTTTCTGTTCTAGTCTATTCCATTCAATACTTTCTATTCTAGTCCGTTTTATTTCATTCATGATTTTCTGTTCCATTGCTTCCTTCCACCGCGTGTACATTCTGTTCCACCGCTGCTGTTCATTGTGACTTTTGTATATGGAAACCAATGTGTGGCTTTGGGTGCTTCATTCCAAAGGATGCCTTCACAGCTTAAATGGAGGGAGAAAAACAGGGATAAAGAGACAGAAGTTAACTTTAGTCTCTGGGGCTGTGTTGTGATTCAGAGCACAGTAAATGGGCTGCATGTGGCAGCTCACTCCCAGAACCCCAGCACCTTGGGAGGAGGAGGCAGTTGGATCACTTGAGCTTAGGAGTTTGAAACCAGACAGGGCAACACAGCAAGACCCCTTCTCTACAAAAGATAAACACAAAAATTAGCTCGGCGTGGTGGCATATGGCTGTAGTCCCAGCTACTCAGGAGGCTGACATGGGAAGATTGCTTGAGCTTGGGAAGTGGAGGCTGTAGTGAGCCATGATCGCACGACTGCACTCCAGCCTGGGCAACAGAGTAAGACCCCGTCTCTAAAAATTAAAAAAAAAGAAAGAAAGAAAGAACCTGGAAGTACAGGTGCTGGTGTCTGTGAGTTGGGCCCTCCTGGAGGTGCAGGGTCCTCCGATCTACCTGGAGCTTCTTTAGCGGACAACAGGGTCTCAACCTGCCAGAAAGGTCTTGGGTGACAGGCAGGATGGATGCATTCTGTGCCGCTCTCTGGGGTCACCCCAATTCTGTCATCTTGTTGTTTGTGATGGGAAAACGTGGGTGAGTCTCCTTCCCTCATTCTATTGTGTGGTGTTGGATTCCATTCGACTATATTCTCCTGCGTTCTGTTCCATTCTATTCTATCATGTTCTATTATGGAGGGATGCAGCCACAAGGCACAGGGACATCTGGAGCCCCCAGGAGCCAGGAGAGGTGGGAAGGACTGTCCCCTGGAGCCTCAAGAAGAAACCAAACCCAACTGCAATGGCTTGGATTGTGACCTCCAAAATATCTGTCCCTGTCCTAAGCCCCAGAACCTGGGAATGAGACCTCACGTGGAAAAAGGTTCTTTACAGATGTCATTAAGGATCTGGAGATGAGGTCATCCTAGGGTAGGGTGGACCGCAAATGCAATGACAGGTGTCCTTGTAAGAGACAGAACAGGAGGCACAGACATAGAGAAGAAGGGCACGTGGAGATGGAGGCAGAGACTGCAGTGATGGGGCCGCAAGCCCAGGGATGCTGGAGCCCCCAGGAGCTGGAGACGCAGGAGGGACCCTCCCCTAGACCCTCCAGAGAGAACTGGATACAACTGAAATGGATTGAACTATGGTACCCCCAAAATATATGTTCATATTCTAACTGAAGAACCTGTGAATGGAGGCAGAGGCTGCAGTGATGGGGCCACAAGCCCAGGGATGCTGGAGCCCCCAGGAGCTGGGAGACGCAGGAAGCATCCTCCCTTAGATCCTCCAGAGACAGTATGGCTCTGAGACATCTGGACCTCAGACTCCTGCTCTCCATGACTGGCAGAGGATGAATTTGTGATTTGTTAAGGCTCCTAGTTAGCGGCAGTTTATTGTGGCTACCAGAAGAGACTCTTGCATTAACGGTCTTGCTGAAGGAGATGCTGGCGTCCGAAGCCCCTGAAAGTTCTGGAATGTGAGGCCAAGTGCAGCATCTCAGCATCTCCTGGGTACTCTGCCTTCCTCTGGAGGCCTGGAGCCTGGACAGGTCAGAAGGACCGGTGTCGTTGTCTGGTGTGGCCCTGCCTGCTGCAGAGGCGTCCACCCACAGCCAGGGAGTCCTGCTGTTTCTTGGATGCTGGTTTGCCTGAATCAGAAGACATTCTGTTTCAGCCAGAACAGCATGTCCTGACTCCCAGGAGTGCCTGTGTGTCCTGGATGGGGACCCACCGTGGCTCTTGATTTAGTGGATGTCTTTGCGCTTTCTGAAATCTGACCACTTCTGTGTCCTGCCCCTTCCAGCTGTGGTGGGCCACACCTTGACCTTGTGGGACACGAAGACTCTCGTGTGTTCTATCCAGGGTGACTGGAAAGTGTGGCGGTGTAGCTGAGCTGTAGATCTGTGGGGTTCATTGGGCAGAGGCAGGTGGGGGGCGTTTTATGTGTTCTGATTTTTATTGATCTGCACTGAGGAGCCCTTGGGGACCACCCGTCCCTCCCAGGGTGCAGTGGGCTTCCTTTCACTGCAGAGACCCTCCCCTGACCTTGTGTTTTACCCCCAGCTCTGGCCACCAGGGACCCCTGAAGTGAGTGGCTTCTCAGCTCCTTTTGCATGTACGCGTGGCTTCCCAGGGACACCCCCTTTCTCTCCTGTTCCTTTTTATTTCCCCCCTACCACGGAGGACAAGGCCACGCATGGGAACTTGGGTTTACCGTGGGCATATTTTATTCACAGGGCATTTTCAGCTCATGTGTATGAAAATGGTCTAATTAAGGGTGCTCCTCGGATGACCTATCCAATTAGCGTGGCATCACCCCTGCGGCAGTTCAAAGAATCCGAAGCAAGCTCCAGATAGAGACGGGACACATGCATTTGCACGCACCCTCCCCCAACACACGCACACGCAGCCACGCACGTACACGCGCACACGGCCCTCACATTGGCCTCCAGTGAGAGACGTTGCTTATATTAAAACCGTCTTCAGCCCACAAGGTCACTTGTGGCAATAATGCTCTCATTAGACACGTCATCCATCATTCAAGTAATCGCAATTTAGAGACGGGGCTTCATGCCGGCTGGTTTAATCATTAGCAGCAGTTTGTCAACGGCCCGATTCACCTGGGATTCGGGGTATTGCATGATTTAGCAGGCGACCTCTGACCTCTGCGGGCCCAAGGAGCCTGCCTTAGAGGCAAAAAACCGTGCAGAACAATGAGGCTGACTCACTCATGAACAATTATTATGCTTAACAGGCTCACTGTCATCTTGGAAGGAAAGCCAGCCAAAAGGGGCAGGCGGGGAAGGGGGGGAATCCATCGTACCCTGAATAATGAACCATCAGCATGCATTCCAGATCCTGCTTTAGAAAGAAGGCAGTGAGGTTGGTTTAAATGCACCCAGCGCGCCTCCAAAGAAAACGTTTTTGTTTCTGTAGAGAGGTTGCGGCTTTCTGACGATTTCTGAGCAATGCGCAGGAGAAAAGGAAGAAGAAAGGGGAGGCTGGGAGAAGCCCCAGAAGGCTGGATGCTTTCAGAAGGAGGCAAGGAGGCAGGACCGGCCCCTGCTCTGCAGATGTCCAGATGTCCAGACTTTGAGCCAGCCGGACACTGGTCTGCACCCGTCACAGGTGAGCTGCATTTGTTAGGGACGTCTGCACAGGCATCAGATGGGTACAGGATGTTCCCCAAGGCCCTCATTCATTTGGAGGCAACAGGAGAAAACCCTCATCTGCATTTCTGCACACAGTGAGACAGCTAAAGGTGTGGCCTGATTGGCTTGTCATTCTGACTGTAGCAGAGTCTCTTATTTTTATTTTCATCGGTGGAAAGCTCATGACTCTCCATCCCCTCCTGCCCGGGATGTTTGCAGCCCTCTTAGTGAGACGGTAGTGAGCCCCAGTGCCAGATTTTTGGTGATCCCAGGGGGCTACAGGGTGCCTGGCATCTCCGTCATGAAACATCGCCTTTTCTTCTGATCACTTAAAATTTATCCTCGCTCCAAAGGAGAAATCTATGTAGCAGCGATGACTCCATGAGCTGTCCTGATTTTTTTTTTTTTCTGGTATTTTAAAGGGAAGTGAGAGGGTCGGGTTATTTTTGGTGACAAGAGCAGGAAACCAAGCCATCAGTTTTAGGGAAAGTTTCATGAGTTTGGTGAATCCCCAGCAAAGGTATGGATGAAGTCCCCAGGTTCCCCAGGGTGCAGGAGAGCAGGTGCTGGGGACCATGGTGTGAAAATGACTCACCCCTCCCTTGGCCGTGTTTGCAGATGAGCTGAAACCAGGAGGGTGTCTGTCACTTATTCACTCATTTTTAAAATTTAGATTTAAATTTAATTTTATTTATTTATTTGAGATGGAGTCTCACTCCGTCACCCAGGCTGGAGTGCAGTGGCGCAATCTCGGCTCACTGCAACCTGGGGCTCCTGGATTCAAGGGATTCTCCTGCCTCAGCCTCTCGAGTACCTGGGATTACAGGTGCCTGCCTCCACTCCCAGCTAATTTTTGTATTTTTAGCAGAGATGGGGTTTCACCATCTTGGTCAGGCTGGCCTTCAACCCCTGACCTTACGTGATCCACCTGCCTAGACCTCCCAAAGTGCTGGGAGCCACCGCACCCAGCTATTTTTTAAAAGCTTAAATTTGATGAAGCAAAATGAGTGAAGAAAGCTGTTGGTTGCAGGGGAGAAAACACGGACCTGGGGGTTTAAAGGATGTGGGTGAGGTCTGTGATTCCCAGGGCTGCCACTTTGAAGCACTGAGTTCGTATACTGCATTGATCAGATGGAGCGTTGTGGGAGGTGAAGTCAGGGGCTCCCAGCCACATGGCCTGGGAGGGGCACTGGGAACTTGGTGCAGCACTCAAAGACTGTCTGGTCTGTAAACAACTCCATGCTCCTCACATTCCTTCAGGGACTTTGCAGGGCATGATCCTAAGGAAGGAGGCACCTGCTCCCTCTTCTGCCATGGATGTGGGATGTGTGTGTCTTCTTTCTCCAACAGCTGGGTGGAAACTGTGCCAGGTTTGTCACCAGGATTCAGTGGAGAGAAGACGGCACAGATACAGGATAGAGCTCAAGAACTCTGGAAGCCTCTCTTGTGCCCCAAGGCTCCGTGGTAATATCTTCTGCCTATGTGTGTGTCCAAGGTGGAGCTAAGTGCTTACAGGAAGCCCCACTGCCCTGCAGGGCTCTTTAGAAATTGCATGGTAGAGATAACAGTAAGCTGAGATTGTGTCACTGCATTCCAGCCTGGATGACAGAGCAAGACTTTGTCTAAAAATAAAGTAAATAAAATAGAATCCCATTCAGTCCTTACTCATACCTCTCAGCCACCCCACAACGTCTGCATAAGCTGTTCTGCAGCCCAGGAGATTTCTGGGGTCAGGTCCTTCTCAATGGCTGCATTGGGGTGTGGCAATGACCCCAGCTGATGCCCTGAGAGCAGAAGGACCACCCTGCAGAACCCAGCCAGCCCACAGCAGAAGAACCACCCTGCAGAACCCAGCCAGCTCACAGCAGGACTGCTCTGCAGAATCCAGCCAGCTCACAGCAGAAGGACCGCTCTGCAGAACCCAGCCAGCTCACAGCAGAAGGACCGCTCTGCAGAACCCAGCCAGCTCACAGCAGAAGGACCGCCCTGCAGAACCCAGCCAGCTCACAGCAGAAGGACCGCCCTGCAGAACCTGGCCAGCCCACAGCAGAAGGACCACCTTGCAGAACCTGGCCAGCTCACAGCAGAAGAACAGCCCTGCAGAACTGTACACCGTGAAGTTGGTTGTAATTCTGAACTGTCCCAGGTTCTCAGGGGCATCGGGGTTTTCCCTGGATGTGCTGCCATCTGGGGACCCTGTAGGTGCCTCTGAGCAGTGTTTCACCCTAGGCTCCTAAGCAGATGAACCTCAGACACTAATATAAGAAGCCACGCATGAAAGGCCAAATGTCGCAGGATTCCAATGATAGGAAATGTCCAGAAACAGCATTCATTCTACAGACTGAAAGTGGATTCAAGGGCTGGGCGTGGTGGCATTGGTAACCCCAGTGCTTTGGGAGGCTGAATCACCTGCGATCAGGAGTTCGAGACCAGCCCGGCCAACATGGCAAAATCCCATCTCTACTAAAAATACAAAAATTAGTCAGGTGTGGTGGCTGGCACCTGTAGTCCCAGCTACTCAGGAGGGTGGGGCAGGAGAATTGCTTGAACCCGAGAGGTGGAGGTTGCAGTTGGCCAAGATCATGCCATTGCACTCCAGCCTGGGTGACAAAATAAGAGTCGGTCTCAAAAAAAAAAAAAAAAAAAAAAAAAGAAAGAAAAGGAAAGAAAAGAAAAAAGCATGTGGGTTTGTGGTTCCTGGGGGCTGGGGAGGAGGAATGGGGAGTGATTGCTGATGGGGACAGGATTTCCTCTTGGGGGGATGAAAATCTCTTAGAGGAAGACAGAGGCGGTAGTTTGCATGACTCAATGAATGCATTCAGTGTCACAGCATTGTGTACTTTAAAAATCATTTCAGCAGGGCATGGTGGCTCATGCCTGTAATCCTAGCACTTTGGGAGGCTGAGGGGGGAGGCTCACCTGAGGCCAGTAGTTTGAGACCATCCTGGCCAACATGGTGAAACCCCATCTCTACCAAAAAATACAATAAGTACCCGGGCGTGGTGGTACACACCTGTAATCCCTGCTACCTGGGAGGCTGAGGCAGAAGAATTGCTTGAACCCAGGAGGTGGAGGTTGCAGTGAGCCGAGATCGTGCCACCGCACTCCTGAGGATCACCTGAGGTCAACAGTTCAAGACCAGCCTGGCCAACATGGTGAAACCCCGTCTCTACTAAAAAAACAGAATTAGTCTGGCGTGGTGGCAGGTGCCTGTAATCCCAGCTACTCGGGAGGCTGAGGCAGGAGAATTGCATGATCCCAGGAGGCGGAGGTTGTCGTGAGCCAAGACGGCACCACTGCACTCCAGCCTGGGCAACGGAGGGACACTCTGTCTCAAAACAAACAAATACACAAACAAGAAAACCCCTGTTTTTCTTCCCAGTCTAGGATATGTCTTTATCAGCGTCCCGAAAACACAGCATCACCTTCTCCGCAATCTGCAACGTTCTGTGAGCTCCCATTCCTGTGTATTCCTGCCTTCCATGTTTTTCGCTGCTGGTTTTAACTTTGACGGTGCCTGTTTTCCATCTCGGTATTTCCCCGTCCCTGCTGAAATTTCATCTCTTTTTCCAGGTTTCAGCGGCCGTCAGGCAGTGGTCGCCGTCCCGCCATCGGAAGAGGGGACGGGCTGGGGGACTTGGGGATGTGGGCGTGTTTTCCTCAGACTCGTTTTTCAATTACACGCAATCGCCAAGCGTGCTCTGATTCCGGCCGTGCCGTGAGACCACGGGTAATCCGTTAATGATGACAAGTGGGCCATTTCCTGGAAGTTACTAATGCTCTGCTCTTCCTCTCTGCTTCTTCTCTGGTCTTTGTTTGAGTTTAACTTTTTACGTTTCGTGTTTTTTGAGACAGGGTCATGCTCTGTCACCCAGGGTCTACAGCGGTGCAATGATGACCCACGGCAGCCCCAACCTCCTGGGCTTAAAGAATCCTCCCACTTCAGCCTCCCTAGTAGCTGGGAGTTTGGGTGTGTCATTACGCCTGGCTGGCTGTTGTTTTTGTAGAGACAAAATCTGGTTATGCTGCCAAGGCTGGTCTTGAACTCCCGGCCGCAAGCGATCTGCTGGCTTCAACCTTCCGAAATGTTGGAATTTCAGGCGTGAGCCACGGTGCCCGGCCTGGGTTCGCCTTTTAACCCGGCCATTTGTTCAATTTGGGATTCCCGGTTTCTCGGACACTCATTGTGTAGTTTTTTTTTAAAGTGAACTCTTGGCCGGGTGCGGTGGCTCAGGCCCGTTAATCCCAGCACTTTGGGAGGCCGAGGCAGGTGGATCACCTGAGTTCAGGAGTTTGAGATCGGCCTGGCCAACATGGAGAAACCCCGTCTCTCCTAAAAATACAAAGATTAACCGGGCGTGGTGGCAGGCACCTGTAATCCCAGCTGTGTAAAGAAAATGTGGCACACAGACACTATGGAATATTATGCAGCCATGAAAAAGGATGAGTTCACGTCCTTTGCATGGATGAAACTGGAAACCATCATTTTTAGCAAACTGGCACAAGAATAGAAAACCAAACACTGCATGTTCTCACTCATGAGTGGGAGTTGAACAATAAGAACCCATGGACACAGGGAGGGGAACATCAGACGCTGGGGCCTGTCGGGGGGGTGGGGGGCTAGGGGAGGGATAGCAGTGGGTGAAGGGATTGGGGAGGGGTTGGGGGGATTGGGGAGGGAGAACATTAGGAGAAATGCCTAATGTAGATGACACGGGATGGATGCAGCAAACCAGCATGACACGTGTGTACCTATGTAATAATCCTGCGTGCTCTGCACATGTACCCCAGAACTTAAAGTATAATGAAAATTAATAAATAAAAATTCCTTCATTAAAAAAGAAATCAGTCCGTCAGCATGTTCATTCTCTCTTTTAAGGTTCAAATTCCTTGTACTTCCACTAAACAACCCTCTCCTCTGCTCCTAATCAGCAGTTTACGTCGGCTCCCCCCGTGCACCCTGAGCCATCGAGGTCAGCTGATCATCCTTGGCTCCCTGCTGTGACCCACCCATGACCGTCCTTCGCACCAAAACACGCCCCCCGCCACTCCTGCTGGGACCTCTGTTCGTTTTAAAACAACCAATTGGGCCGGGCACGGTGGCTCACGCCTGTGATCCCAGCACTTTGGGAGGCCGAGGTGGGCGGATCACCTGAGGTCGGGAGTTCGAGACCAGCCTGACCAACGTGGAGAAACTGCGTCTCTACTAAAAAAAGATGAAATTAGCCGTGCGTGGTGGTGGGCGCCTGTCATCCCAGCTGCTCGGGAGACGGAGGCAGGAGAATCGCTTGAATCCAGGAGGCGGAGGTTGCCGTGAGCTGAGATCACGCCACTGCGCTGCAGCCTGGGCGACAGAGTGAGACTCTGTCTCAAAAAAAAAAAAAAACAATGGTAATTAGTCTAGCTTGTGCATTCTAACCCTGGCCAATAGTAGTTGACACAGCATTACAGATGGTCCCCGTCAGGCCTTGCACAAGCCCGTGACGGGCATCACTGCTCCATAAACTGCCCTGCTGGGAGGATTCATGTTCCGGCGCTATTTCCTCTGCGGCGTGAAAATTTAACTTGGGACGTTCCCACAGCTGAGCAGGACCACGCTGTTTAGACACCTGCTGAGTGGCTCAAACACACCTGTGGAAGCCACCTGTGAGCTTTACCGCACGTCTCTGCAATAGATTCAACAGGAAGTAGAAGCAGAATTCAGTAGGGTTAAACTCTGGGAATAGAATTAACTGTAGTAAACCCAAGAAATGGCATTAAATACCATTTAATCCCAGGAATAACATTAAATAGTACTTCCTTCTAGAATTAGCATTACATAGAACTTCATTCTAGAAATAATTTAAATAGAATTTAATTCTAGAAATAGCGTTAAATAGAACTTCATTCTACAAATAGTGTTAAATAGAATTTAATTCTAGAAATGGTATTAAATAGAATTTCATTCTAAGACTAGTTTTAAATACAATTTAAATCTAGGAATAGCATTAAATAGAATTTAATTCTAGAAATAGCATTACATAGAATTTAATTCTAGGAATAGCGTTAACTAGAATTTCTTTCTAGGGATAGTATTAAATACCATTTAAATCTAGGAATAGCATTACATAGAAGTTTATTGTAGAAATACTATTAAATAGAATTTAATTCTAGAAATAGCGTTAAATATAACTTCATTCTAGAAATGGTGTTAAATAGAATTTAATTCTAGAAATAGCAATAAATAGAATTTCATTCTAGGACTAGTTTTAAATACAATTTAAATCTAGGAATAGCATTAAATAGAATTCAAATCTAGAAATAGCATTAAATAGAATTTCTTTCTAGGAATAGTATTAAATACAATTTAATTCTAGGAATAGCATTAAACAGAATTTCATTTTAGGAAGAGCATTACATAGAATTTCGTTCAAAAAATAGCGTTACGTAGAAACAAATGTACTTTAATTAATTTATTTCTTTAAATTCTAAATACGGTGTCTGTCGCCCAGGCTGGAGTGCAGTGGTGCAGTCCTAGCTCACGGCAGCCTCCACCTCCTGGGCACAAGTGATCCTCCTGCCTCAGCCTCCCAAGTACCTGGGATTACAGACTTGCCCCACCTCTCCTGGCTAATTAAAACTATATTTATTTGTTTGTTTGTTTTAGAGATCAGGGCTTGCTATGTTGCCCAGGCTGGTCTTGAACCTCCGGCCTCCAGTGATCCTCTGACTTCCATTTCCCAAAGCGCTGGGATTACCAGCGTGCAGCCTTGCACTAACAGAAAACGCCTCTCCAAAACAGGAGAAAAGAAAGAAAATGAACAGTGGAAGACGTACATTGCTTATGCACGTAAAGCCAGACCAACGGCAACCTCCACTTCCCGGGTTCAAGCGATTCTCCCGCCTCAGCCTCCCGAGTAGCTGGGATGACGGCCACCCGCCACCACGCCCGGTTAATTTGTGTATTTTTAGTAGAGACGGGGTTTCACCATGTGGGCCAGGCTGGTCTCGAACTCCTGACCTCCAGTGATCCTCCCGCCTCGGCCTCCCAGAGTGATGGGATGACAGGCGTGGGCCACCATCCTGGGCCGTCTTTTGAGACCCTGTTGCTCACACTGGAGTGCAGTGGCACAATCTTAGCTCGGTGCAATCTCCGCCTCTCGGGTTCAAGAGATTCTCATGCCTCAGTCTCCCCAGTATCTGGGATTACAGGTGCCCGACACCATGCCCGGCTAATTTGTGTATTTTTAGTAGAGACGGGGTTTCTCCATGTTGGCCGGGCTGGTCTCGAACTCCTGACCTCAGGTGATCCACTTACCTCACCCTCCCAAAGTGCTGGGATGACAGGCGTGAGCCACTGCGCCCAGCCTGGAGTAGTCATTCTTTAATCCGTCTACTTTATTTTATATTATTATTATTTGATTTAA
>NW_022437207.1:287707-290346 GCF_009761245.1 Sapajus apella
AGCGCTTTGGAAGCCAAGGCGGGTGGATCACCTGAGGTCAGGAGTTCGAGACCAGCCTGACCAACATGGTGAAACCCCGTCTTTTTTAATATTAAACAAAATAATAATAATATAAAAGAAAGTAGACGGATTCAAGAATGACTACTCCAGCCTCCGTGCAGTGGCTCACACCTGTAATCCCAGCACTTTGGAAGCCAAGGCGGGCGGATCGCCTGAGGTCAGGAGTTCGAGACCAGCCTGACCAACATGGTGAAACCCCGTCTTTTTTTATATTAAAAAAAATAATAATATAAAAGAAAGTAGACGGATTCAAGAATGACTACTCCAGCCTCCGCGCAGTGGCTCACACCTGTAATCCCAGCACTTTGGGAAGGTGAGGTGGGTGGATCACCTGAGGTCAGGAGTTCAAGACCAGCCTGGCCCGCATGGTGACACCCCGTCACTGCAGCCGTAAACTCCTGGGCTTAGGGAATCCCCTCCCTTCGGCTTCCTTAGTAGCTGCGAGTTTGGGTGTGTCATTACGCCTGGCTGGCTAATTTTTTTATTTTTAGTAGAGCTGGGGTTTCTCCAGCGTCTGGACTACAGGTCTGTGCCGCCATGCCCAGGTAATTTTTAAATTTTTTGTATAGTGGGGGAGTCTCACTGTGTTGCCCAGGCTGGTCTAGAACTCCTGGCCTCAAACACCCTAAAGCTCTGGGGTGATGGGTGTCCACATTCCCCAACTGTTTTTATTTTAACTTTTTTTTTCTTTTTCTTTTCTTTTTTTTTTTGAGACGGAGTTTCACTCATGTTACCCAGGCTGGAGTGCAATGGCGCGATCTGGGCTCACCGCAACCTCCACCTCCTGGGTTCAGGCAATTCTCCTGCCTCAGCCTCCTGAGTAGCTGGGATTACAGGCACGCGCCACCATGCCCAGCTAATTTTTTTTTTGTAGTTTTAGTAGAGACGGGGTTTCACCGTGTTGACCAGGATGGCCTCGATCTCTTGACCTTGATCCACCCGCCTCGGCCTCCCAAAGTGCTGGGATTACAGGTGTGAGCCACCGTGCCCGGCCCTTTTTTTTTTTTTTTTTTAATAAAAACGGGGTTTCACCATGTTGGTCCGGCTGGTCTTGAACTGCCGACCTCAGGTGATCCGCCCGCCTTGGCCTCCAAAGTGCTTGGATTACAGACTTGAGCCACCACGCCCGGCCCACATTCCCCAACTGTTTACACAACTTCTAAAAAGCAGCCACTTGCAGATGCAGAACAAACAGACAAAAACGCAAATCCTAATTCAAATCAGTTGCTTAAGAAGGAGCAATCGGGAAACCTCCCAACCCGGAGGATGTGGATCACAGGGGGTCGGTGGATGCCCCCGGCCACCCCCGGCCACCCTCCAAAGTCACTCATGAAACTCCCAGACTTTGTGCAAAGGACCACCTCTAAGCCTCGGGCCCCCCCACAGCTGTGGCTCGACTCCTCGTGGAATGAGGTGGCTGCCGTTTTCGTGGCCTCCGGAGGAGCCACGGCGTCTTTCTTCACGCATGAAGCAGGTGCAGAAACCAGAGAGCGCCGGGGAAAGGCTCTTCCGTGGTAATTCCTGAAAAGTGCTTTTCAGCAGAGCCCCATATGTCATTGTCAAGTCAGAAGATTCCGCTTAACGTTTCTTTTGTTGAACCAGGGACTCCGGGGCGGTTGGAATGCAAATCTCCCTGGTACGAATGGGCCCAAATGCAAATCCTCCTGGTAGACGGAGTGAAGCGGAGATGGATGCAGACAGCCCACCTTTTTTTTTTTTTTTTTTTTTTTTTTTTTTTTTTTTTTCGGTTTATTTGTTGTATTAGGTGATTCACGGGCAAAACTTTCCCAAAATAACTATGCTCAAATCACATCATGTGTAGGGACCTCCATCTTCAACCCATGTTTTATTCCCAGCCCGGGAGCGGAAATGATCCCGTTCAATCACACACACCATTTGTCCTGAGGTAGGTCTGGGCGGGAGTTGAGGTGCAAAGTTAATGCCATCATTCATTTAGAGGGAAATAAAAACAAAGTAAATGCAGCTCTCTCCCCTGGAGGGGACGAAAAGGCAAAAGTCTGGCTGAAAATACAGGCAAAAAAATTAACCTGCTATTTGGTGCGTCATTTTATTTGTATTATTATTATGTTGAGACAGAGTCCGGCTCTGTCACCCATGCCGGAGTGAAGTGGTGCGACCTTGGCTCACTGCAACCTCCGCCTCCCGGGTTCAAGTAACTCTTAGCCTTGGCCTGAAAAGTACCTGGGACGAGAAACACCGGCCACCGTGGAGATGTATACAGCTGGTCTGTGGTCTCTCTCTCTGTCTAGAGTGGGATGTATACAGCTGGTCTGTGGTCTCTGTCTAGAGTGGGACGTATACAGCTGGCCTGTGGTCTTTCTCTGTCTAGAGTGGGATGTATACAGCTGGCTTGTGGTCTCTCTCTCCAGCATGGCATGTATACAGCTGGCCTGTGGTCTCTGTCTAGACTGGAATGTATACAGCTGGCCTTTAGTCTGTGTCTAACTGGGATGTATACAGCTGGCCTGTGGTCTCTCTCTCTAGAGTGGGATGTATACAGCTGGCCTGTGGTCTCTCTGTCTAGAGTGGGATGTATACAGCTGGCCTGTGGTCTCTGT
>NW_022437207.1:290356-306243 GCF_009761245.1 Sapajus apella
TCTCTCTGTCTAGAGTGGGATGTATACAGCTGGCCTGTGGTCTCTGTGTCTAGAGTGGAATGTATACAGCTGGCCTCTGGTCTCTCTCTAGACTGGAATGTATACAGCTGGCCTTTAGTCTGTGTCTAACTGTGATGTATACAGCTGGCCTGTGGTCTGTGTCTACAGTGGCATGTATACAGCTGGCCTGTGGTCTCTCTCCAGCGTGGCATGTATACAGGTGGCCTGTGGTCTCCCTCTCCAGCGTGGCACGTATACAGCTGCCCTGTGGTCTCTCTCTCCAGCATGGCTTGTATACAGCTGGCCTGTGGTCTCTCTGTAGACTGGAATGTATACAGCTGGCCTTTAGTCTGTGTCTAACTGGGATGTATACAGCTGGCCTGTGGTCTCTCTCCAGCGTGGCATGTATACAGGCGGCCTGTGGTCTCCCTCTCCAGCGTGGCACGTATACAGCTGGCTGGTGCTCTCTGTGACCGGTGTGTATACAGCAGGCCTGTCACACTCGGCTCAGCACGCAGCATTCCTGGTCCCCCTGGTCTGCAGGCAGCCCGGGTCCTCATTCCCCGGAAACCCCTCTGGGGCGTTTTCCCTCCTGGGCCTGGGTGACCTTGACCTTGACCTTGACCTTGACCTCGGGGCATCTTCTCGGCAAACATCAGGGAAGGTTTCCGTGGGAACCGATGTCTTCCTGGAAGCTCATCCCGTTTATTTATTTCTTCGTTTTTTCGATTTTGTTTTGTTTTGTTTTGAGACTGAGTCTCACTCCTGTTCCCCAGGCTGGAGCGCTATGGTGCGATCTCGGCTCACCGCAACCTCCATCTCCCAGGTTCAAGCGATTCTCCTGCCTCAGTCTCCCCAGTAGCTGGGATTACAAGCACTGGTCACCACGCCCGGCTAAGTTTGTATATTTAGTAGAGACGGGTTTTCTCCATGTTGTCCAGGCTGGCCTTGAACTCCCGACCGTCATCCACCCGCCTCGGTCTCCCCAAGTGCTGGGGTGACAGCCGTTAGCCAACGCACCCGGCCCGCGTACCTGCTGTCAATGAACACGTTTCATCCTCATTACGAAACCGGAACTACTTGGTTATATGTCCCGAAAATACATCGAAACAGACCCGCCACGCGTGTCATTGTTTTAAAGTCCACATTTGTCTTTGGGGTCGGAAGGGACGCGCTTCTCACGGATAAAACATGACCAGGACACGCTTAGGATATGGTGACGTCTCACTTCTCTCCCCCGTGGGTCCTGGAGCCTGTACGTAAGCCCATTTGCCCTTTCTTTTTGAACGTGCACATTTCGGGACGGGTCCGTGGGATGTGGCGTTGGCGTTAAATACCTTGTTTTTGGTTCTTTTATTTATTTATTTATTTATTTTATTTATTTTATTTTTTTATTTTTTATTTTTTTTTTGGGACGGAGTTTCGCTCTTGTTACCCAGGCTGGAGTGCAATGGCGCGATCTCGGCTCACCGCAACCTCCGCCTCCCGGGTTCAGGCAATTCTCCTGCCTCAGCCTCCTGAGTAGCTGGGATTACAGGCACGCGCCACCATGCCCAGCTAATGTTTTGTATTTTTAGTACAGACGGGGTTTCACCGTGTGGACCAGGATGGTCTCGATCTCTTGACCTCGTGATCCACCTGCCTCGGCCTCCCAAAGTGCTGGGATGACAGGCGTGAGCCACCGCGCCCGGCCCTTGTTTCTGGTTCTTTTAAGGAGGTTACATAATAAGTCCGTCTAACCACACGGAGATACTGCCTCACGCCGGTTAGAGCGGCGGTCATTAAAAAATCTGCACACAGCAGATGCTGGAGAGGATGTGCACAAATAGGAACACTTTTGCACTGTGGGCGGGAGTGTAAATTAGTTCAACCATTGTGGAAGACAGTGTGGCCATTCCTCAAGGACCTAGAAATAGAAATTCCATTTGACCCAGCAATCCCATGACTGGGTATATATCCAAAGGATTACAAATCATTCTAATATAAACACACATGCACACGTATGTTTATTGCGGCACTGTTCACAACAGCAAAGACTTGGAACCAACCTAAATGCCCATCCATGATAGACTGGATAAAAAAAATGTGGCACATAGACACCATGGAATACTATGCAGCCATGAAAAAGGAAGAGCTTACGTCCTTTGCAGGGAGATGGATGAAGCTGGAAATTGTCATTCTCAGCAAACGGACCCAAGAACAGAAAACCAGACACTGCGTGTTCTGACTCATCAGTGGGTGCTGAATGATAAGAACACGTGGACACAGGGAGGGGAACATCACACACTGGGGCCTGGAGGGAAGGGGCGAGGGGAGGGAGAGCAGGGCGTGGGGTGATTGGGGAGGGAAAGCATTAGGAGACATATCTAATGTAGACGATGGGGGATGGATGCAGCAAACCACCACGGCACGTGTGGACCTATGTAACCATCCTGCACGCTCTGCACATGTAGCCCAGAACTTAAAGTAAAATAAATAAATATTTTTTTTTTTTTGAGACAGAGTTTCACTCTTGTTACGCAGGCTGGAGTGCAATGGCGCGATCTCGGCTCACCGCAACCTCCACCTCCCGGGTTCAGGCAATTCTCCTGCCTCAGCCTCCTGAGTAGCTGGGATTACAGGCACGCACCACCATGCCCAGCTAATTTTTGTAGTTTTAGTAGAGATGGGGTTTCACCTTGTTGACCAGGATGGTCTTGATCTCTTGACCTCGTGATCCACCCGCCTCGGCCTCCCAAAGTGTTGGGATGACAGGCGTGAGCCACCGCGCCCGGCCAAAATAAATAAATTTTTTATAAATTTTAAAAAACAGAGTCAGAAGGAAAAAAAAAAAAGTAATAAGCTTATCTACATGTCGTTCCATCATACTGAAAAACAAATATGCATGAGACGGACTCCTCTGGGTGTTTTCACGGCTGTTTAACCGTGTATTAACCGTGCTGTTGGTTAGGAGAACGTACAGAGTTCCGTAAACCTTCCAGCCCATAAAACGTTCATTGTTGAGATCGACGCCTCCACGTAGAATGATTGGGCTTAAGACACAAACTTCTAAAAGGCTCGATTCATCGTCAGAAACGGCTCGGGGGGAAAAGCTGTTCTAATTTATGCTCTTACCGGCCGGGCCGGACGTCGCCCGGGACGTGATCCTGTGATTAACGGTCGCGTTCCGTTTTAAAAGGAAAACGAGAAACTCTGCAAAGGGAATAGTTTCCAAATGGTATGCGTTGTTTCCACCTGGCGTTTAAAAAAAAATTTTTTTTAGTGGGGGACAATTGTTTTTCATGTTTGTGAGGAACGTGTGTTTCTCTTTCGTAAATTAGTTGGAATGCTTCCTTGGTTTTCCACCGTTAGCGGTTCTTACGGCCCCGAACTTTGGAGTCTCACAGAACTGGGTTTGAATCCAAACACAACACCACAATTTACTAGCTCTGTTTCTCCGGAGAAGCTAATTCATTCCTTTGATTCTCACTTTCTCAGTCTGCGGCAAATCACCGAGAGTTTTTCATGACATGCACACCAGATAATATATGTACATGGAGCGACGTGGAATTTTAATGCACAGAAAGCAGTCAGTGAATAGCAATCATTCTTGTTGATTTGTAAGAGCTCTTTATATATTCAGGACACAGGCTCTTTTATCGTTGACATTTTATAAATAATTCTCAGCTTCTTTTATGCTGATGGAAACGGTTTATGTGTTTTCAACA
The DNA here is from genome assembly GCF_009761245.1 of Sapajus apella. NCBI lineage: Eukaryota > Metazoa > Chordata > Mammalia > Primates > Cebidae > Sapajus > Sapajus apella. The sequence goes on from NW_022437207.1 coordinate 294,064, forward strand.
TGAAGAGTTTTAAAATTGAGTGTAGTCAAATTGATCTCTCTTGTTCATATGTCTTCAGTTGTTTTCATTCCCGGAAAATTCTTCTCCATGAAGAGACGTTATATTCATCTATGTTTATTTTTTGAGACAGAGTCTTGTTCTGTCACCCAGGCTGTCACCAGTGCCATGGCTCAATCTTCCAGGGTGGTCTCGAACTCCTGACCTGAGGTGATTTGCCTGGCTTGATCTCCCAAAGTGCTGGGATTACAGGCGTGAGACGCTGTGCCTGGCCCTTCCTCTACATTTTATTAAATCTGCATTTTATGACTAATCAATATCTAGTGTTTAACCCACTGGGACTGGGTCTGGTGTTCATGGGAGCCGAAACAGAGGAACATAGGTGAATTGTAAGGATTTCCATTTTTTTTTAAAATTATACTTTTAAGTCCTGGGGTACGTGGTCAGGTCGTGCAGGTTTGTGACGCAGGTATACACGTGCCGTGGTGGATGGCTGCTTCCATCTCCCTGTCTTCTACATTAGGTATTTCTGCTAATGCTCTCCCTCCCTGATCCCCCCACCCCCTGCTATCCCTCCCCTAAGCCCCCCACCTTACAACCTGTGACTGTTCAATTCTGGGGTAAAAACAGACACCATGTCACGCCAGTTAGAATGGCTATCAGTAAAAAATCTGCAAAAACAGGCTGGGCGAGGTGCTCACGCCTGTCATCCCAGCACTTTGGGAGGCCAAAGACAGTGGATCATGAGATCAGGAGTTCGAGACCAGCCCCGCTCCGCGGTGAAACCCCGTCTCTACTAAAAAGGCAAAGACGTCCCTGGGCATGGTGGCAGATGCCTTGAATCCCAGGTGATGGCGAGGCTGAGGCGGGAGAATCACTTGAACCCAGGAGCCAAGGTCATGCCACTGCACCCCAGCCTGGGTGACAGAGCGACACTCCATCCCCCAAAAAAACAAACCTCTGGAAATAACAGATATGGGAAGCAGTAAAGTTCCTTTTTAAAATTTCCTTTCTTGTTAAATCATACGTGTGCTAATAACTCTGTGAAGCCCCGTCCTGTGTAGCCGTTAGACACGCCGTGCTCACGGGCACGTAGAACATTCTACGTCCTTGTACTTAACCAAGATACCCGTGCTGGACGTGGTCACAGGCGTGTCCCAGCTCTCCGTGGCTTCACCTGTTCAGAAAAGTTTTAAGTCGTCAGCCCGTCGGGTTTTAGTGTAGATGGTGAGGTCTGGCTCCAGCCCACGGAGATCAGACACGGCAGGAAGGACGACCCCACACGTGTCAGGGATACATGTGTGTGTTTTCCTTTGTTCATTGTACTCTCGTGGCTCGATGGCCCGTGACGGTCCCCTCCCTGCAGCCCAGGAATCAAACATGGTGTTGCTGAGAGACCCTTTGTCTCAGGGGTGATGTTTCTTTGTGGCACTGAGCATCTATTTCCAACACCTATTTCCAACTATTTATATACATTATATTATACACTTATATATTATGTATTATGTTTATATAATTATAACCATAATATATAATTATAATCATAATATATTATTATATAATTTATGTGTTTATATTAATTATATGTTTATAATTGTATGAACATAATGTATAATTATAATATATTATATTTATATAATATGTATTTATAAATTTATAAATATATATTTATATATATATGTGAATGGCTGTAAAAACACTTTGTACAAGTTAGAGCTTTGCTAGTATGTTGAGAAATAACCCTGCCTCTAAATCAATATATATATATTTATGTATATTTTATATATTTATATATAATACATATTCATATATATTTATATATAATGTTATATGGATTTATATATATACTCATATATATTTAGATATATGTTTAGATATATATATTTATATATATTAGGATATATATATTTAGATATATTTATATATCTATTTAGATATATAATATATATTACATATAATATATATAATTTATATATATTATCAATAATAAATTATATATTACATATTATATATAATAAATGTATATATTTATTTTTATATATTATATGTAATATATATAATTTATATGTCTAAATTATATGTATTTATAAATAAATATATATATTTATTTTATATATATAATATATATTAAATTATATTTTTTTATATTATATTCATTACATTATATATATTTTACATATAATATATAATATATATTATATTATATATATCTATTTAGATTTCTATTTAGATATATATAATATATATTACATTTTATATATATTTATTTTATATATATGATATGTCATATATATAATGTATGTCTATAATATATATTACATTATATTACATATATTTTATATATTTATTATATTACATACATTTTATATATAATATATAATGTATATATTATAGATATTTAGAGGCGAGGTTATTTCTTGGCATACTAGGAAAGCCCTAACTTGTAGAAAGTGCTTTTCCGCCGATGTTAATATATTAAATACATACATATATAGTTAGAGGTGAGGTCACCTCTTCCCGTACAGGAAAAGCTCTAAGTTGCAGAAAGCCCTTTTGCACCCATTCATTAGCTTCACTCTACCGTCACACGTCCCCTTCGATTGTACGGGACAAGACAGCTGGCCCAGAGAACCGGCCATAGCTTAATGAGGCCACGTGGCCCGTTTGTGGCTGCGGAGGCAGAGACCTAGTTTCAGCCATCAGAGGCTATTTTCCTGGATGGGGGCTGAGACACAGGAGGAAGCCCCAGGGGGAAGGGGGGACGGAGGAGACCCACAGAGGACCCACCGACGGCCCACCCCGCCGAGAGACCACTGACCTTGTTTCCTATGCCAGCTGTGAACCACTTTCTACCACGTGCTGTGGAAACACCTGATTCCACAGCCCAGCAGAAGTCAAGGCTGGCTGGGAGTCCAGGAAGCTGTGAGAGAAATCTTGTCCTTTTGTGTATTTGTGTAATTTATGCATTGTTGGAAACAGACGCTCGGTGCTGCAAAGAAAAATCACCCCTGAGACAGAGGGTCTCTCAGCAACACCATGTTTGATTCCTGGGCTGCAGGGAGGGGACCCTCACGGGCCATCGAGCCCCGAGACCACAATGAACAAAGGAAAACACACACATGTATTCCTGACGCGTGTGGGGTCGTCCTTCCTGCCGTGTCTGAGCTCCGTGGGCTGGAGCCAGACCTCACCATCTGAACTAAAACCCGACGGGCTGACAACTTAAAACTTTTCTGAACAGGTGACAGCCACGGGGAGCTGGGACACGCCTGTGACCACGTCCAGCACGGGTGTCTCGGTTAAGTACAGGGGCGTAGAATGTTCTACGTGCCCGTGAGCACGGCGTGTCTAACAGCTACATAGGAGGGGGCTTCACAGAGAGTGATTAGCACACATATTCTTTTTCTTATATGTATATTTTTATTGCATTTTAGGTTTTGGGGTACATGTGAAGAACATGCAGGATTGTTGCATAGGGACACACGTGGCAGTGTGGTTTGCTGCCTTCCTCCCCTTCACCTATATCTGGCATTTCTCCCCCTGCTATCTCTCCCCAGCTCCCCACCCCCCCGCTGTCCCTCCCCTATTTCCCCCAACAGACCCCAGTGTGTGACGCTCCCCTCCCTGTGTCCATGTGTTCTCATTGTCCAACACCCGCCTATGAGTGAGAACATGCGGTGTTTGATTTTCAGTTCTCGTGTCAGTTTGCTGAGAATGATGGTTTCCAGGTTCATCCATGTCCCTACAAAGGACACAAACTCATCATTTTTGATGGCTGCATAATATTCCATGGTGTCTATGTGCCACATTTTCCCTGTCCAGTCTATCATCAATGGGCATTTGACACGCCTGTGACCACGTCCAGCACGAGTATCTCGGTGAAAGTACAGGGACGTAGAATGTTCTACGTGCCCGTGAGCATGGCGTGTCTAACCGCTACACAGGATGGGGCTTCACAGAGTTATTAGCACACGTATGATTTATTCTTTGACAGAAAAGGGAAGTCGCCATGTGCCCTGACTCACGCCCGTCATCCCAGCACCTTGGGAGGCCGAGGCGGGTGGATCAGGACGTCAGGAGTTCAAGACCAGCCTGGTCAACATGGTGAAACCCCGTCTCTACTAAAAATACAAAAAATTAGCTGGGCATGGTGGCGCGTGCCTGTCATCCCAGCTACTCGGGAGGCTGAGGCCGGAGAATCCCTTGAACCCGGGAGGCGGAGGTTGCGGTGAGTCGAGATCACGCCACGGCACGCCAGCCTGGGCCACAGAGCGAGACTCTGTCTCAATAAAAAAAGAAAAACAACAAAGGAAACTTTTTAAAAAGGGACTTTTCTGCTTCCTTGTCCCTCCCCCTCCATGTCTGCAAAGGCCTCCTTTTCAAAAAAAACGGGGTTCCCTTCTCAGCTCCTTCTCTGCCTCGTGTCGGCTGAGGCGAACCCCAAACCTCCAATGCCCAGAGGTTGAATCTGCAAGTGAAAACATCTTGTCTTTGTGTGTGTGTGTCTGTGTGTGCGCGTGTGTGTCCACGCGACTCATCAACCCGACATGAGCACTTTGCCCAGAGTCTAACAGGTCTCCTGGTTTTCATAAGGCAGAACTGGCTTACACATGACAGCGATTCCCCCGGCTGTGAAAACGTGCAAATCGGTGGGCCCCGGCCGGGGGCTTCCGCAAAACACGTGACACCACTTAGGGAGGCATGAAAGCCATCTGTGTTCCCATCGCAGGTTTTCCGGCAAAGAACGTGGGGTCAGCGAAGGGCTCCCCGTCAAGCTGCGTTTTTGTTTTTTTTTTTTTAATGGAGTTACGGACGTGTAGCCCGGAACACGTAGAAACACGCACCAAAATTTTTCTGATTTGTTTCCTCATCACAGGACTTGGCCGGAAAGTCGTCTTCCGAGGTGTTGGACGAACGCATGAGATGCTTTCTGCTTTGAAACAAGAAATCCACCAGGTCCACCAACCCCATCAAAGTGGTTTTTTTTTGTTGTTGTTTTTTTTTTGAGACGGAGTTTCGCTCTTGTTACCCAGGCTGGAGTGCCATGGCGCGATCTCGGCTCACCGCAACCTCCGCCTCCTGGGTTCAGGCAATTCTCCTGCCTCAGCCTCCTGAGTAGCCGGGATTACAGGCACGCACCACCATGCCCAGCTAATGTTTTGTAGTTTTAGTAGAGACGGGGTTTCACCATGTTGACCAGGATGGTCTCGATCTCTTGACCTCGTGATCCACCCGCCTCGGCCTCCCAAAGTGCTGGGATGACAGGCGTGAGCCAATGCACCTGGCCTGATTTCTGTACACCTCCCACCTGTCCCCCTACGAGCGGCCGGCCGTGTCTGGACTGGGCATTTTTCTCAGGGCTGTTGTTTAGAAGCGGCCAGGTGCCCCCTTTGGAATCAACAGGCCACCTGCAAATAAAAAACTTACCCTTGGCTGACAGTATTGAAGTCAAAAAAGTCACAGAAGTCACGACACGTGTGGGTATGTAAATATGAACAAGAAGGGAAGCCTCAGCCCTGAGCGGTGGCTCACACCTGTCATCCCAACACTTTGGGAGGAACAGGTGGGAGGACCACAGGTCAGGGGTTCGAGACCAGCCTGACCGACACGGCGAAACCCCGTCTCTACCAAAAATAGGAAAATTAGCTGGGCTGGTGGCAGGTGCCTGTCATCCCAGCTACTCGGGAGGCTGAGGCAGGAGAATCGCTTGAACCCGGGAGGCAGCGGTTGCGGTGAGCCGAGATCGCGCCACTGCCCTCCAGCCTGGGCGACAGAGCGAGACTCCATCTCCAAAAAAGAATAAAAATCTGTAAGACGAGACACAGTGGCTGAGCCTGTCACCCCAGCACTTTCGGAGGCCAAGGCGGGCGGATCGCCTGAGATCAGGAGTTCAAGACCAGCCTGGCCCACATGGAGAAACCTCATCTCTGCTAAAAAAAAAAAATACAAAAATTACCCGGGCGTCGTGGTGGGTACTGTGATCTCAGCTGCTCGGGAGGCTGAGGCGGGAGAATTGCCTGAACCCGGGAGGCGGAGGTTGCGGTGAGCCGAGATCGCGCCACTGCACCCCAGCCTGGGTAACAAGAGCGAAACTCCGTCTCAAAAAAAAAAAAAAAATTATCTTTTGAAAGAAACACAACTGTTGTAAAATAAAATAAAAAACCACCCGGCACGGTGGCTCACGCCAGTGATCCCAGCACTTTGGGGTGCCGAGGAAGGCGGATCACCTGAGGTCGGGGACCAGCCTGCCCAACATGCTAAAATCCTGCGTCTACTAAAAGTACAAAAATTAGCCCTGAGTGGTGGCGGGTGCCTGTCATCCCAGCTACTCAGGAGTCTGAGGCACGAGAATCGCTTGAACCCGGGAGGCGGAGGTTGCGGTGAGCTGAGATCGTGCCACTGAACTCCAGCCCGGGCCACAGAGTGAGACTCCATCTCAAATAATAATAATAAAATAATAACACGCCACGCAGTTGACTCATAGATCTTACAGCGAGAGGAACTGATGCGCTCATGTGTAACTCTGCAGCACCCAGAAGCAAACCAGGTCCTTTCCGTTCACCGCCACGTTGCCTCAAGGTCGCAAGGTGGCTGCTGCCGATCCGGACATCGCAACCACATCCAGAGACAGGAACACAGTACAGGCGAAGGGGCCGTCGCAGCCACACCTCCTCTTGCATATTTTCCTTCTATTCTGCTGTCTGCTGTTGGATTGACCCAGCAATCTGTTTACTGGGTTTACACCCAAAGGACTAAAGATCACGGTACCATAAACACACATGCACAGGTATGTTTATTTCAGCACTGTTTAGAATAGCAAAGACTTCAAACCAACACACGCTAAAGAGAAGACTGAGGTGGGCAGATCACGAGGTCGGGAGTTCGAGACCAGCCTGGCCAACATGGTGACACCCCATGTCTCCTAAAAATACAAAAACCAGCCACGCCGGAGGCTGAGGAAGGAGAATTGCTTGAACGTGGCACCCGGGAGGCAGAGTTTTCAGGGAGCCGAGACCGTGCCACCGCACTCCAGCCTGGGCGACGGGGCGAGACGCCATCTGAAAACCAAATAAAATTGATTTATGGCTCACGTGGTGGCTCGTGCCTGTAATGACAACACTTTGGGAGGCTGAGGCAGGCTGATCCCTGGAGCCCGGGATTTCAAGGCCAGCCTCAGCCACAAGGCAACACCGCCGTCTACACAGCAGGGTCAAATGTACCTGCTTCCCAGGACCTCATGGCCAGATACACAGCAGAGTCAGATGTAGCTCCTTCCCAGGACATAATGACTGTCTACACAACAGGTGCTGATGCGGTTTCATCCCAGGACATAATGGCTGTCGTCTACACAGCCGCCTCTGATGCAGCTCCGTCCCGGGACCTAATGGCCGTCTGCACAGCAGGCTCAGAGGCAGCTCTGTCCCAGGACCTAATGGCCATCTACACAGCAGGCTCAGAGGCAACTCCCTCCCGGGACCTGATGGCCGTCTACACAGCAGGCTCTGATGTAGTTTAATCCCAGGACCTCATGGCTGTCTACACAGCAGGCTCAGATGGAGCTCCATCCTGGGATCTCATGGCTGTCTACACAGCAGGCTCTAAAAATAAAATTAAAAAATAATAATAAATTAAACAGCCGGGCGTGGGGGTGCAGAGCTGTAGCCCCAGCTCCTCCGGAGGCTGAGGCGGGAGGGTCACGAGCCCAGGAGTTCGGAATTGCAACGATCCGTGATGCCACCACTGCCCTCCAGCCTGGGCAACCCAGTCAGACTCTGTCTTGCAGAAAAAAGAAAAAAAAAAAAATTACAGTTTTCTATGAGGGGAGGAAGCTCAGGAAGCTGTGGCATCATTTCCAAGGATCCTTCCTTCTCTGAGCTGGGAGCAGCCGGGAAAATTGGAATCCGGTTAGACGGGGGACGGGTCCGGTGCTCGCCCGGCCGACCGTCTGCTCCCAGCTCCTTCTACGTCAGGAATTGGCGTTTTGGGGTAAGTTCTGTGGTGAGTTCATTTCCAGGTCCCGATCGACTTAAAGAAAAGAAATCGTGTTTAAAAGGTGCCTGATGCTCCCAGTTAGACACGGAGTGAGGGGAACTTTTTATCTTTTTTTTTTTTCAGGGGAGGTGGAGTCTCGCTCTGTGGCCCAGGCTGGGGTGCGCTGGTGAGATCTCGGCTCACCGCAACCTCCGCCCCCCGGGTTCAAGCGATTCTCCTGCCTCAGCCTCCCGAGGAGCTGGGGTGACACGCGCCCGCCACCGTGCATGGTTAATTTTTGTATTTTTAGTAGAGACGGGGTTTCGGCATGTTGGCCAGGCTGGTCTCGAACTCCCGACCTCAGGGGATGCACCTGCCTCAGTTTCCCAAAGCGCTGGGATGACAGGTGTGAGCCCCCGCGCCCGGCTGAGAGAGGGATTTTTACCTCAAACTAAGGGTTTTTTTTTCCTTTGGTGGCACATTCTGAAGCTCTTCAGGGTCTCCCATGCCAACGGTTGGCACAGTCGGCAATTTCCCTCCAATGAGACCTGGGGCTTCACTGGGAAACGGCACGTTTCAGTGGGGATGGAGGGAAGGCACCCCATGGAACCGTCAGGGTATTGGGAGGAAGGAGGAAGGAAGGAGGGAGGAAGGAAGGGAGGGAGGGAGGAAGGAAGGAAGGAAGGAGGAAGGAAGGAGGAAGGAAGGAAGGAAGGAAGGAAGGAGGAAGGAAGGAAGGAGGAAGGAAGGAGGAAGGAAGGAAGGAAGGAGGGAGGGAGGGAGGAAGGAGGAAGGAAAGAAGGAAGGAGGAAGGAAGGAAGGAAGGAGGGAGGAAGGAAGGAAGGAAGGAAGGAAGGAGGGAAGGAAGGAAGGAGGGAAGGAAAGAGGAAAGAATGGAGAAGAGAAGAGGAGACAGAGCTCCCTGCAAGGCCGCCCTGTGTGTCTGGCCAGCCCTGCCCTCTCCTGGAAAACGACTTTTGCTGCCCTGACCGCCCCGTTGCCGCTCAGGCCCCGTCTCTGTCCCCAGAGCCCCTCTCTGCTCCTCTCCGCGCTGCAGCTGTGGCTCGGGACATTAGCGGTTGAACGGCAGAGCTTCCTAGGGCGTAGCGCGTTCGTCGTTCATTCCTGCCTCAGCCAGGCGGCTTTCCGCCACACGCCCGGCCGGGAAGCCGCGCTAACGCTCTGCCGGGGGATCTCTAAGTCGACCGTGGAAACGCAGAGGCAGAGGGAGGACGGGGGGTGCGTTCGCATCCCACAAAAACAGCCTGAATCGTCATCGTCCGTCCTCCCTGGGCAGGACTGGAGGTGAAGGGTTAAAGCTTTCTTTTTCTTTTTTTATTTAATTTTTTTTTAAAGACGGGGTTTCACCATGTCGGCCAGGCTGGTCTTGAACTCCTGACCTCACGTGATCCACCCGCCTCGGCCTCCCAAAGTGCCGGGATGACAGGCGTGAGCCGTCGTGCCCAGCCGTCTTTTTTTATTTTTTATTACATTTTAGGTTTTGGGGTACATGTGAAGAACATGCAGGATTGTCGCATAGGTACACGCGTGGCAGTGGGATTTGCTGCCTTCCTCCCCTTCACCTATATCTGGCATTTCTCCCCATGTTATCTCTCCCCAACTCCCCATCCCCCACCTTCCCTCCCCCATTTCCCCCCAACAGACCCCAGTGTGTGACGCTCCCCTCCCTGTGTCCGTGTGTTCTCACTGTTCAACACCCACCTATGAGTGAGAACATGCGGTGTTTGGTTTTCTGTTTTTGTGTCAGTTTGCTGAGAATGATGGTTTCCAGGTTCATGCATGTCCCTGCAAAGGACACGAACTCATCCTTTTTCATGGCTGCATAGTATTCCACGGTGTGTATGTGCCACATTTTCTTTATCCACTCTATCATGGACGGGCATTTTAACGACCTCCTCATGCCCAGAGACTCCATTTATTTTTTCCTTTGAGACGGAGTCTCCGTCTGCTGCTCAGGCTGCAGTGCAGCGGCACGATCCCAGCTCAATGCAACCTCCGCGTCCCGGGTTCAAGCCATTCTCCTGCCTCAGCGTCCCGAGTAGCTTGGATGACAGGCACCTGCCACCACGCCTGGCTGATTTCTGTATTTTTACTAGAGATTGGGTTTCTTTTCTTTCTTTTTTTTTTTTGAGACGGAGTTTCACTCATGTTACCCAGGCTGGAGTGCAATGGCGCGATCTCGGCTCACCGCAACCTCCGCCTCCCGGGTTCAGGCAATTCTCCTGCCTCAGCCTCCTGAGTCGCTGGGATTACAGGCACGCGCCACCATGCCCAGCTAATTTTTTGTATTTTTAGTAGAGACGGGGTTTCACCATGTTAACCAGGCTGGTCTCGATCTCTTGACCTCGTGATCCACCCGCCTCGGCCTCCCAAAGTGCTGGGATTACAGGCTTGAGCCACCACGCCCGGCTAGAGATTGGGTTTCTCCATGTCGGTCAGGCTGGTCTTGAACTCCCGGCCTCAGGTGGTCCACCCGCCTCGGCCTCCCAAAGCGCTGGGATGACAGGCTTGAGCCACCGCGCCCGGCCTTCCTCGTTATTTAAAATTAGTGTATCGTTTTCCTGCATCGCAATGATTTATCCAAGGAAGTTGGGTTGAGATTTTCCGGCCACGACTCCCACGCACCTGACAAGACACTCTCAGTGGAACAACCAACAGCTTCACATCGAGGGTAGATTTGCAGGAAAAGGCCGTTTTCCGCCACGAGTCAGGACGGGAGGAAGGTGTGCGTGGACAGGCGTGGACGGAAGCTTTTGAAGTGACCACAGGCTGGGCCACCACAGCGGATGGAGGAGCGTGCACCCCCAGAGAGAGAAGATTCCGGACTGATTCTCTGCACCTGTGAGCAGCGCCTGTGTGGGAGCTGAGCAGGACGACAGCATGCTTACCTGTGTTCGTGCGTCTCCGGGTCTGTGTGTGACTGTGTGTGTGTGAGTCTGAGTGTGCGAACACGCACTGATCCCTGTGTGACTCTGTGTGTGTCTCTGCATCTCAGACGTGTGCCCCGGAGACTCTGGGGTGTGCACTGGACACTCTGAGGTGTGCACTGGAGTCATGAGCACGGACACACACGTCCATGCTTGCACCCATGCAAGCTTCCCACGTGCACAGAAACACACATACATAGACGCATAAGAAAAGCAAGCACCCAGCCCAAGACATGAGCGCTCACACACAGGTGCAGGGGCGTGTTCACGGAAGAGCCACACGTGCACACAAGCCTCTCTGCACACACGCGTACTGAAGGCAAGTGCACAGCCGCAGTCATGAGCACTCACGTGCTGCAGGTGCATGCATGCATCCATACAAGAAGCCACACACATGCAGTCATGTTCAAAGTCTTGTGTGCACACACGTGTACTGAAGGCAGGTGCACAACCGCAGTCATGAGCACTCACGTGCTGCAGGGGCATGCATGCATCCATACAAGAAGCCACACACATGCAGTCATGTTCAAAGACACACAAGCCTCTCTGCACACACGCGTACTGAAGGCAGGTGCACACCCGCAGTCATGAGCACTCACGTGCAGGTGCATGCATGCATCCGTACAAGAAGCCACACACATGCAGTCATGTTCAAAGGCTTGTGTGCGCACACGTGTACTGAAGGCAGGTGCACACCCACCACCACGAGCCCTCACACGGTTGTTAGCACACAGCCTCAGGTCAGGTTGAAGGCCGAGTTAGCATCTGCCATGGCAAAGGCCATGCGGTTTCCTCCCCCCGCCCCCCATCTTCTGAGCCGTGTGCTCATGCCCTGGGATTCTGTCTGCCTGGTTTTCTCTTTTTTTAAAAAAACCATTGCTTGAATTATATGTTGCATTTAAAGGAATTTCTAAAGAGCACTTGACGAGCATTCAGGTCACCTTCTCCCCAGGGCTCACTTAGCACCTGCATGCAGATGGAGCGTCCGCGGTGGCCGTCAACACCAATCGTGGCTGCTTCACTCACGCACAGACAGCGTCCTGCTGCTGGCCGGCGCCAGCTGGACAACCTGCCTGCAGCTCTGAGGGACAGTCACGGCCTAGTGGAGCTCCAGGGGGGCCAATGAAAACCTCGGCTCATGCAGTGCCCATCACACAGCTGCCAAAGCCAATCTCAGCGTCTGCAACGCACATCTCACAGTTTCCAAGCACACCTCAGAGTCTCCAGGGCACACCTCAGAGTCTCCAGGGCACACCTGAGTCTG
>NW_022437208.1:0-7306 GCF_009761245.1 Sapajus apella
CTGGCTTGTAGGGTTTCTGCTGAGAGATCTGCTGTGAGTCTGATGGGCTTCCCTTTATGGGTAACCCGACCTTTCCCTCTGGCTGCCCTTAGTATTTTCTCCTTCATTTCGACCCTGGTGAATCTGACGATTATGTGCCTTGGGGTTGCTCTTCTTGACGAATATCTTTGTGGTGTTCTCTGTATTTCCTGGACTTGAATGTTTGCCTGCCTTGCTAGGTTGGGGAAGTTTTCCTGGATAATATCCTGAAGAGTATTTTCCAGCTTGAATTTATTCTCTTTCTGGCATTCAGGTACGCCTATCAAACGTAGATTAGGTCTTTTCACATAGTCCCACATTTCTTGGAGACTTTGTTGATTCCTTTTTACCCTTTTTTCTCCAATCTTGCCTTCCCGTTTTATTTCATTGAGTTGATCTTCGACCTCTGATATCCTTTCTTCTGCTTGGTCCATTCGGCTGTTCATACTTGTGCATGCTTCACGAAGTTCTCGTGTTGTGTTTTTCAGCTCCATCAATTCACTTATATTCCTTTCTATTTCGTCCATTCTTGTTAGCATTTCATCAAATCTTTTTTCAAGGTTCTTAGTTTCTTTGCATTTGGTTAGAACATGTTCTTTAAGTTCACAGAAGTTTCTTACTACCCACCTTCTGAATTCTGATTCTGTCATTTCATCACACTCATTCTTCATCGAACCTTGTTCCATTGCTGGTGAGGAGTTGTGATCCCTTGTAGGAGGAGAGGTGTTCTGGTTTCGGTTGTTTTCATCCTTTTTGCGCTGGTTTTTTCCCATCTTTAAGGATTTATCAACCTGTCGACTTTGTAGTTGCTGGCTTTCAGATTGGGTCTCAAATCTTTCAGATTGACGTTCTGTTTGTTGATGATGAGGTTATTTCTGTTTCTTGGTTTTCCTTCTGACTGTCTGGCCCCCCTGCTGTAGGTCTGCTGAGGTTCACTCCAGGCCCTGCTTGCCTGGGGTTCACCTGCAGCAGCTGTTGAACAGCAAGGGTTGTTACCAGTTTTCTTCTTCTGCTATCTTTGTCCCAGAAGGATACCCGCCTAGTGTCAATCTGATCTCTCTTTTATGAGGTGTCTTTTTGGATATATAGGGGTCAGGGAGCTGCTTGAGGAGACGGTCTCTTCTTTATCGGAGCTCAAATGGTGAGCTGTGAGCTCTGTTGTTGTTCATTCAGAGCTGCTGGGCAGGTACTTTTAGGTCTGCTGTAGCAGAACTCATAAACTGCTTTTTGTTCCCAGGTGCTCTGTCCCAGGGATTTAGGGCTTTATTTATGAGTTTCCGTTATGCTGCCACCTTCTTTTTTTTTTTTTTTCCCTTCAGACCTGCCCAGCCCAGCAAGGAGGCAGCCTAGTCACTGTCGGCCTATAGCAGCTTTGCTGAGCTGCTGTGGGCTCCGCCCCGCTGACGAGTGAACTTCCCTGCAGTCCTGTTTATATGGGTGTAGTTAGAACTGCTTTGGCGATGGTGGCCCGCCTCTGTTGGTGTGGAGTCTCTGCTGTGGCGGGTTGCCTTGGCAACGGCGGGCTGCCTCGGTAATGGTGGACGCCCCTCCCCCACAGAGCTGGACCGTCCCGGGTTCAGCTGCGCTTGCTGTGAAACTCTCAATCCAGAGTTTCAGGTTGCTGTTCTTTTGTGGGGGTGGGACCTTCCGAGCCTGATCGCCCGGCTCCCTGCCTCAGAGCCTTTTTTAAGTTGGTGTTCCAGTCGCCTGTTGAAGAGGCGCCGGGGTCTGTTTGTCTTCCCCTCCGGCCACTCACTGCACTGGCTTAAACAGCGGCACTGAAGTTTGTGGCGCTTTTTTTCTTTTTTTTTGCCCTGGAATCTACTGTCCTGGTTCTCTGCTCAGTCCCCTTTTTGAACCGGCGTACGGGCGACTTCCCGTGGTTCCAATTGCCAGCGTAAAGGGCCCCCGTACCGGTGTATTTCCTACGGAGAACCGCGGCTCCCGGGCGCCAACAAAGCAGCCGCGCGGGGCAAAGCAACATCGCTGGCCGGCACAGCCGCGCTGGTCAAAACAGCCGCGCTGGCGACTGTGGAGCACCTCTGCCTGGGAATTTCCTAGTCTGTGGGCAATAAAAATGCGGCATCCACTCACCCTCTGCGCTTTCACTGGGAGCTGCAATCCTGAGCTGATCCTAAATGGCCATCTTGGATCGTCCTCCTCTCCTGTGTTTTAAATGGAGTCTTACAGGTAGTTCTTATATGTGTGTATATGGCTGGAAATATCTGTTTCCAGATTCTCCAAAGAAAAGATTTCTGAACAGTAGCACACACAAATCAATTTAACTCTGTAAGTTGATTCTACAGCTTAACAACCATTCTGCTAGATAGCTGCATTTTTGTTTTTGACCAACATATTTCTCATTACAGCCTATAGTCTCTTTCACTCTGGAATATCCAAAAGCAGCATTTAGAAGAAACGTGTTTCTAACTCGCTGAATCAAAACATAGATTCAACTGACTAAGGTGAACGAACACAAAGCAGAGCAGTTTGAAATAGACGTTTATCATGTGTTTTAAACGCAGTCTTCCTGCTAGTTCTCATATGACTGTATATGTCTGGAAATATCTGTTTCCAAATTCTCCAAAGAAAAGTTTTCTGAACTGCTGCACACACACATCAGTTTAACTATGTAAGTTGATTGTACAGCTTGACCACCATTCTGCTAGATAGCTGCGTTTTTTTTTTATAAAACAAGATATTTCTCCTTACAGACTATACTTCCATTCACTCTGGAATATCGAAAGGCAGCATTTAGTAGAAACGTGTTTCTAACTCGTCAAAGCTAAACATAGATGCAACTTCCTAAGGTGAACGAACACAAAGCAGAGCAGTTTCAAATAGACGTTTTCCCTGTGTTTTAAATGCAGTCTACCTAGTAGTTCTTACAGTTAAACTGATGTGTGTGTGCAGCAGTTCAGAAATCCTTTCATTGGAGAATCTGGAAACAAATATTTCCAACGATATACAGGCATATAAGAACTACCAGTAAGACTGCGTTGAAAACACAGGACAAACGTCTATTTCAAACTGCTCTGCTTTATCTTCGTTCACCTTAGGAAGTTGCGTCTATGTTTAGGTTTGAGGAGTTAGAAATAATTTTCTTCTAAAAGCTGCTTTTGGATATTCCAGAGTGAATGAAAATATAGGCTGTAATGAGAAATATCATGCTCGAAAACAAAAATGCAGCTATCTAGCAGAATGGTTGTCAAGCTCTACATAAACTTACAGCGGTAAACTGATGTGTGTGTTCAGTAGTTCAGAAATCCTTTCTCTGGAGAATCTGGAAACGGGTATTTCCAGCCATATGCAGGCATATGAGAACTAGCAGGAGGACTGAGTTTAAAACATAGGAGAAACGTCGATTTCAAACTGCGCTGTGTTGTGTTTGTTCACATTAGGAAGTTGCATCTATGTTTAGATTCAGCGAGTTAGAATCAAGTTTCTTCTAAAAGCTGTGTTTGGATATTCCAGAGTGAATGGGAGTATAGACTGTACTTAGAAATATCTTACTGTAAAACAAAAAAGGAGCTATCAAGCAGAATGGTTGTCAAGCTGTACAATCAACTTTGAGAATTAAAGTGATGTGTGTGTGCAGCAGTTCAGAAATCCCTTCTTTGGAGAATCTGGAAACAGATATTTCCAGGTTTATACAGGCATGTAAGAACTAGCAAAAAGATTGTGTTTTAAACAAAGGAAAAATGTCTATTTCAAACTGCTCTGCTTTGTCTTCGTTCACCTTAGGAAGTTGCATCTATGTTTAGATTCAGCGAGTTAGAAAGAAGTTTCTACTAAAAGCTGCGTTTGGATATTCCAGAGTAAATGGGAGTATAGGCTGTAATGAGAAATATCTTGCTGTAAAACAAAAACGCAGCTATCTATCAGAATGGTTGCCAAGCTGTACAATCAACTTACAGTGTTAAACTGATGTCCCTGGGCAGCAGTTCAGAAATCCTTTCTTTGGAGAATCTGGAAACAGATATTTCCACCCATATACAGGCATATAAGAACTAGCAATACGACTGCGTTTAAAACACAGGAAAAACGTCTATTTCAAACTGCTCTGCTTTGTCTTCGTTCACCTTAGGAAGTTGCATCTATGTTTAGATTCATCGAGTTAGAATCAAGTTTCATCTAAAATCTTCCTTTGGATATTCCAGAGTGAATGGGAGTATAGGCTGTAGTGACATATATCTTGCACTAAAACAAAAATGCCTCTATCTAGCAGAATGGTTGTCAAGCTGTACAATCAACGTACTGAGTTAAACTGATATGTGTGTGCAGCTGTTCAGAAATCCTTTCTTGGAGAACCTGGAAACAGATATTTCCAGCCATATACAGCCATATAAGATCTGCCAGTAAGACTGCGTTTAAACAGAGGAGAAATGTCTATTTCAAACTGCTCTGCTTTGTCTTCTTTCACCTTAGGAAGTCACAGCTATGTTTAGATTCAGCGAGATAGAAACAAGTTTTTTCTAAAAGCTGCCTTTGGATATTCCAGATGTAATGGGAATATAGGCTGTAATGAGAAATATCTTGCTGCAAAACAAAAACGCAGCTGTCTAGCAAATGGTTGTCAAGCTGTACAATCAACTTACAGAGATAAACTGTTGTGACTGTGCAGCAGTTCAGAAATCCTTTGTTTGGAGAAGCTGGAAACAGATATTTCCAGCCATATACAGGCATATAAGATCTGCCAGTAAGACTGCGTTTAAAACAGAGGAGAAATGTCTATTTCAAACTGCTCTGCCTTGTGTTCGTTCACCTTAGCATGTTGCACCTATGTTTAGATTCAGCGAGTTAGAAAAAAGTTTCTTCTAAAAGCTGTGTTTGAATATTCCAGAGTGAATGGGAGTACAGACTGTACTTAGAAATATCTTGCTCTCAAACAAAAACGCAGCTATCTACCAAAATGGTTGTCAAGCTGTACAATCAATTTACAGATTTAAACTGATGTTTTTCTGCAGCAGTTCAGAATTCCTTTCTTTGGAGAATCTGTAAACAGATATTTCCAGCCATATACAGGGACATAAGAACTACCAGTAAGACTGCGTTTAAAACACAGGAGAAATGTAAATTTCAAACTGCTCTGCTTTGTTTTCATTCACATTAGGAAGTTACATCTATGGTTAGATTCCGCGAGTTAGAAGAAAGATTCTTCTAAAAGCTGCCTTTGGATATTCCAGAATGAATGGGAGTATAGGCTGTAATGAGAAATATCTTTCTGTAAAACAAAAACGCATCTATCTAGCAGAATGGTTGTCAAGCTGTGCAGTCAACTTACAGAGTTATACTGATGTCTGTGTGCAGCACTTCAGAAATCCTTTCTTTGGAGAATCTGGGAACAGATATTTCTATCCATATACAGGCATATAAGAACTACCAGTAAGACTGCGTTTAAAACACAGGAGAAAAGTCTATTTCAAACTGCTCTTTCTTGTGTTCATTCACCTTAGGAAGTTGCAACTGTGTTTAGATTCAGCGAGTTAGAAACAAATTTCTTCTAAAATCTGTGTTTGGATATTTCATAGTGAATTGGAGTATAGGCTGTATTGAGAAATATCTTGCTCTGAAACCAAAACGCAGCTAACAGGCAGAATAGTTGTCAAGATGAACAATCAAGTTACAGAGGAAAATTTATGTGTGTTTGCAGCAGTTCAGAAATCCTTTCCTTGGATAACCTGGAAACAGAAATTTCCAGCCATAAACAGGCGTATAAGAACTAACTGTAAGACTGCGTTTAAATCACAGGAGAAACGTCCATTTCAAACTGCTCTGCTTTGTGTTCGTCCACATTAGGAAGTTGCATCTATGGTTAGATTCAGCGAGTTAGAAAAAAGTTTCTTCTAAAATCTGCATTTGGATATTCCAGAGTGAATGGAAGTATAGGCTGTAATGAGAAATATCTTGCTCGAAAACAAAAACGCAGCTATCTGGCAGAATGGTTGTCAAGCTGTACAAAAAACTTACAGAGGTAAACTGATGTGTGTATGCAGCAGTTCAGAAATACTTTGATTGGAGAATCTGGAAACAGATATTTTCAGCCACATACAGGCATGTAAGAACTACCTATAAGACTCCCTTTAAAACACAGGAGAAACGTCTATTAAAAACTGCTCTGCTTTGTGTTCGTTCACCTTAGGAAGTTGCATCTACATTTAGATTTTGCGAGTTAGAAAGAAGTTTCTTCTAAAACCTGCGTTTGTATATTTCAGAGGGAATGGGAGTATAGGCTGTAATGAGAAATATCTTGCACTAAAACGAAAACCCAGCTATCTAGCAGAATGATGGTCAAGCTGTACAATCAACATAGAGAGGTTAACTGATGTGTGTGTGCAGCAGTTCAGAAATCCTTTCTTTGGAGAATCTGGAAAAAAATATTTCTAGCCATACACAGGCACATAAGAACTACCACTAAGACTGCTTTTAAAACAGAGGAGAAACGTCTATTTCAAACTGCTTTGCTTTGTCTTCGTTCACCTTAGGAAGTTGCATCTATGTTTAGATTCAGCGAGTTAGAAACAAGTTTCTTCTAAAAGCTGCGTTTGGATATTCCAGAGTGAATGGGAGTATAGGCTGTAATGAGAAATATCTTGCTCTAAAACAAAAACGCAGCTATCTAGTAGAATGGTTTTCAAGCTGTACAATCAACTTACAGCGTTAAACTAATGTGTGGGTGCAGCAGTTCAGAAATACTTTCTTTGGAGAATCTGGATCAGATATTTCCAGCCATATTTAGACACATAACAACTAGCAGTAAGGCTGCATTCAAAACACAAGAGAAACGTTCTATTTCAAAATCCTCTGCTTTGTGTCCTTTCACCTTAGGAAGTTGCATCTATGTTTAGATTCAGCGAGTTAGAAACAAGTTTCTTCTAAAAGATGCGTTTGGATTTTCCAGAGGGAAAGGGGGTATAGGCTGTAATGAGAAATATCTTGCTCAAACATACAAACTCAGCTATTTACCGTAATGATTGTGAAGCTATACAATCAACCTACGGACTTAAACTGATGTGTGTGTGCATCAGTTCTGAAACCCTTTCTTTTGAGAATCTCGAAACAGATATTTCCAGCCATATACAGGAATATAATAACTATCAGTAAGACTGCGTTTAAAACACAGGAGAAACGTCAATTTCAAACTGGTCTGCTTTGTCTTCGTTCACCTTAGGAAGTTAAATCTATATTTAGATTCAGCGAGTTAGAAACAAGTTTCTTGTAAAAGCTGCGTTTGTCTATTCCAGAGTGAATGGGAGTATAGGCTGTAATGAGAAATATCTTGCTCTAA
>NW_022437208.1:7316-7826 GCF_009761245.1 Sapajus apella
GAGTGAATGGGAGTATAGGCTGTAATGAGAAATATCTTGCTCTAAAAGAAAAACGCAGCTATCTACTAGAATGGTTGTCAAGCTGCACAGTCAATGTACAGAGTTAAACTGATGTGTGTGTGTAGCAGTTCAGAAATCCTTTCTTTGGAGAATCAGGGAACAGATATTTCCAGCCATATGCAAGTATATAAGAACTACTAGTAAGACTTCGATTAAAACACAGGAGAAACATCAATTTCAAACTGCTCTGCTTTGTCTTCGTTCATCTTAGGAAGTTGCATCTATGATTAGATTTAGCGAGTTAGAAACAAGGTTTTTATAAAAGCTGCGTTTGGATATTCCAGAGTGAATGGCATTATAGGCTGTAATGAGAAATATCTTGCTGTAAAACAAAAACGCAGCTACATAGTAGAATGCTTGTCAAGCCGTACAATGGAATTACAGAGTTAAACCGACGTGTGTATGCAGCAGTTCAGAAATCCTTTCTTTGGAGAATCTGGAAACAGATAT
>NW_022437208.1:7836-20052 GCF_009761245.1 Sapajus apella
GAAATCCTTTCTTTGGAGAATCTGGAAACAGATATTTCCAGCCATATACAGGCATATAGGAATTACCAGTAAGACTGCGTTTAAAACACAGGAGAAACGCCGATTTCAAACTGCTCTGCTTTGTCTTCGTTCACCTTAGGAAGTTGCATCTATGTTTAGATTCAGTGAATTAGAGACAAGTTTCTTCTAAAAGCTTCCTTTGGATATTCCAGAGTGCATGGGAGTATAGGCTGTAATGAGAAATACCTTGCTCTGAAAGAAAAATGCAGCTATCTAGCAGAATGGTTGTCAAGCGGTACAATCAACTTACAGAGTTAAACTGTTGTGTGTGTGCAGCAGTTCAGGAATTCTTTCTTTGGAGAATCTGGAAACAGTTATTTCCAGCCACAAACAGACATATAAGAACTACCAGTAAGACTGCGTTTAAGACACAGGAGAAAAATGTATTTCAAACTGCTCTGCTTTGTGTTCGCTCACATTAGGAAGTTGCATCTATGTTTACATTTAGCGAGTTAGAAACAAGTTTCTTCTAAAAGCTGCGTTTGGATATTCCAGAATGAATGAGAGTATAGGCTGTAATGAGAAATATCTTGCTCTAAAACAAAAACACAGCTATCTACCGGAATGGTTGTCAAGCTGTACAGCCAACTTACAGTGTTAAACTGATGTGTGTGTGCAGCAGTTCAGATATCCTTTCTTTGGAGAATCTGGAAACAGCTATTTCCAGCCATATACAGGCATATAAGAATTACCAGTAAGACTGCGTTTAAAACACAGGAGAAACGTCGAATTCAAACTGCTGTGCTTTGTCTTCATTCACCTTAGGAAGTTTCATCTATGTTTAGATTCAGTGAATTAGAGACAAGTTTCTTCTAAAAGCTGCCTTTGGATATTCCAGAGTGCATGGGAGTATAGGCTGTAATGAGAAATATCTTTCTCTTTAAGAAAAACTCAGCTATCTCGCAGAATGGTTGTCAAGCGGTACAATCAGCTTGCCGAGTTAAACTGTTGTGTGTGTGCAGCAGTTCAGGAATTCTCTCTCGGGAGAAACTGGAAACAGATATTTCCAGCCATACACAGGCATATAAGAACAACCAGTAAGACTGCATTTAAAACACAGGAGAAATGTCTACTTGAAACTGGTCTGTTTTGTGTTCGTTCACATTAGGAAGTTGCATCTATGTTTAGATTCTGCAAGTTAGAAACAAGTTTCTTCTAAAAGCTGCGTTTGTATATTACAGAGTGAATCTGAGTATAGGCTGTAGTGAGAAATATTTTGCTCTAAAACAAAAACGCAGCTATCTAGCAGAATGGTTGTCAAGCTGTACTCTCAACTTACAGAGATAAACTGATGTGTGTCCGCAGCAGCTCAGAAACCATTTGTTTGGAGAAACTGGAAAACGATTTTTCCAGACATACAGGCATATAAGAAATAGCAGTAAGTCTGCGTTTAAAAAACAGGAGAAACGTATATTTCAAACTGCTCTGCTTTGTCTTCGTTCACCTTAGGAAGTTGCATCTATATTTAGGTTCAGCGAGTTAGAAACAAGTTTCTTATAAAAGCTGCTTTTGGATATTCCAGAGTGAATGGGGTATAGCATGCTCTAAAACAAAAACGGAGCTATCTAGCAGAATGGTTTTCAAGCTGTACAATCAACTTACAGAGTGAAACTGATGTGTGTGTGCAGCAGTTCTGAAATCCTTTCTTTGGAGAATCTGGAAACAGATATTTTCAGTCACATTCAGGCATATAAGAATTACCAGTAAGACCGCGTTTAAAACACAGGAGAAATGTCCATTTCAAACTGCTCTGCTTTGTCTTCGTTCACCTTAGGAAGTTTCATCCATGTTTAGATTTAGCGAGTTACACAAAAGTTTCTTTTAAAAGCTGCGTTTGGATATTCCAGAGTGAATGGGAGTATAGGATGTAATGAGAAATATCTTGCTCTAAAACAAAAACGCAGCTGTCTAGCAGAATCGTTGTCAAGCTGTACAATCAACTTACATAGTTAAACTGATGTGTGTGTTCAGCAGTTCTGAAATCCTTTCTTTCGAGAATATGGAAACAGATATTTCCACCCATATACAGGCATATAAAAACGATCAGTAACACTGAGTTTAAAACACAGGAGAAACGTCTATTTCAAACTAGTCTCCTTTGTGTTCATTCAAGTTAGGAAGTCCATCTATGTTTAGATTAGCGAGTTAGAAACACGTTTCGTCTAAAAGCTGCGTTTGGATATTCCAGAGTGAATGGGATTATAGGTTGTAAGGAGAAGTATCTTGTTCTAAAACAGAAACGCATCTATCCAGCAGAATGGTTGTCAAGCTGTACAATCAACTTAGAGAGTTAAACTGATGTGTCTGTGCACCAGTTCAGAAATCCTTTCTTTGGAGAATCTGGAAACAGATATTTCCAACCTTATACAGGCATGTAAGAACTACCAGTAAGACTGCGTTTAAAACACAGGAGAAACGTCTATTTCAAACTGCTCTGCTTTGTCTTCGTTCACCTTAGGAAGTTGCATCACTGTTTAGATTCAGCGAGTTTGACGCAAGCTTCTTCTAAAAGCTGCATTTGGATATTCCAGAGGAAATGGGAGTATAGGCTGTAATGAGAAATATCTTGCTCTAAATCAAGAACGAAGCTATCTAGCAGAATGATTGTCAAGCTGTACAATCAAATTACTGAGTTAAGCTGATGTGTCTGTGCAGCAGTTCAGAAATCCTTTCTTTGCAGAATCTGGATACAGATATTTCTAGCCATATGCAGGCATGTAAGAACTACCACTAAGACTGCATTTAAAACACAAGAGAAATGTCTATTTCAAACTGCTCTGCTTTGTCTTCATTCACCTTAGGAAGTTGCATGTATGTTTAGATTTAGCGAGTTAGAATCAAGTTTCTTGTAAAAACTGCGTTTGGATATTCCAGAATGAATGGGAGTATGGGATGTAATGAGAAATTTCTTCTAAAATAAAAACGCAGCTATCTAGCTGAATGGTTGTCAAGCTCTACAATCAACTTACAGAGTTAAACTCATGTGTGGATTTAGCACTTCTGAAATACTTTCTATGGGGAATCTGGAAACAGATATTTCCAGCCGTATACAGGCATATGAGAACGACCAGTAACACTGGGTTTGAAACACAGGAGAAACGTATATTTCAAACTACTGTGGTCTGTGTTCCTTCACGTTAGGATGTTGCATCTGTGTTTAGGTTCAGCGAGTAAAAACACGTTTCTTCTAAAAGCCGCGTTTGGATAATC
The DNA here is from genome assembly GCF_009761245.1 of Sapajus apella. Lineage (NCBI taxonomy): Eukaryota > Metazoa > Chordata > Mammalia > Primates > Cebidae > Sapajus > Sapajus apella. Next base: position 11,107 of record NW_022437208.1, read on the forward strand.
CAGAGTGAATGGGATTATAGGCTATAAGGAGAAGTATCTTGTTCTAAAACAGAATGGCAGCTATCCAGCAGAATGGTTGTTAAGCTGTAGAATCAACTTACAGAGTTAAACTGATGTGTGTGTCCAGCAGTTCAGAAATCCTTTCTTTCGAGAATCTGGAAACAGATATTTCCAGCCATATACAGGCATATAAGAACTACCAATAAGACTGCGTTGAAAACACAGGAGAAACGTCTATTTCAAACTGCTCTGTTTTGTCTTCGTTCACCTTAGGAAGTTGCATCTATGTTTAGATTCAGCGAGTTAGTCAAGTTTCTTCTACAGGCTGCGTTTTATATTCCAGAGTGAATGGGAGTATAGGCTGTAATGAAAAATATCTTGCTCTAAAACAAAGACGCAGCTATCTAGCGCAATGGTTGTCAGGCTGTACAATGAAGTACAGAGTTAAACTGAGGTATGTGTGCAGCAGTAGAGAAATCCTTTCTTTGGAGAATGTGGAAACAGGTATTTCCAGCCATATACAGGCATATAAGAACTACCAGTAAGACTGCGTTTAAAACACAGGGGAGATGTCTATTTCAAACTGCTCTGCTTTGTCTTCGTTCACCTTAGGAAGTTGCATCTATGTTTCGATTCAGCGAGTTAGAAACAAGTTTCTTCTAAAATCTGTGATTGGATATTCCACAGTGAATGGGATTATAGGATGTAATGAGAAATATCTTGCTCTAAAACAAAAACGCAGCTATCTAGCAGAATGGTTGTCAAGCTGTACAATCAACTTACAGAGTTAAACTTATGTGTGTGCAGCAGTTAAGAAATCCTGTCTTTGGAGAACCTGGAAACACATATTTCCAGCTATATACAGGGATATAACAACTAGCAGTGAGAGTGCGTGAAAAACACAGGAGAAACCTCTATATCAAACTGCTCTGCTTTGTCTTTGTTCACCTTAGGAAGTTGCATCTATGTTTAGATTCAGCGACTTAGAAACAAATTTCTTCTAAAAGCTGCCTTTGGATATTCCAGAGTGAATGGCCGTATAGGTTGTAATGAGAAATATCTTGTTGTAAAACAAAAACATACCTATCTAGTAGAATGGTTTTCAAGCTGTAAATTCAACATACAGATTTAAACTGATGTGTGTGTGAAGGAGTTCAGAAATCCTTTCTTTCCAGTATCTGGAAACAGATATTTCCAGCCATATACAGGCATATAAGAACTAGCAGTAAGACCGTTTAAAACACAGGAGAAACGTCTATTTCAAACTGCTCTGCTTTGTGTTCGTTCACCTTATGAAGCTGCATCTATGTTTAGATTCAGCGACTTAGAAACAAATTTCTTCTAAAAGCTGCCTTTGGATATTCCAGAGTGAATGGCCGTATAGGTTGTAATGAGAAATATCTTGTTGTAAAACAAAAACATACCTATCTAGTAGAATGGTTGTCAAGCTGTAAATTCAACATACAGATTTAAACTGATGTGTGTGTGGAGCAGTTCAGAAATCCTTTCTTTCGAGAATCTGGAAACAGATATTTCCAGCCATATACAGGCATATAAGAACTAGCAGTAAGACTGCGTTTAAAACACAGGAGAAACGTCTATTTCAAACTGCTCTGCTTTGTGTTCGTTCACCTTAGGAAGTTGCATCTATGTTTAGATTCAGAGAGTTAGAAACACGTTTCTTCTAAAAGCTGCGTTTGGATATTCCAGAGTGATTGGGAGTATAGATTGTAACGAGAAATATCTTGCTCTAAAACAAAAACACAACTATCTAGCAGAACGGTTGTCAAGCTGCACAATGAATTTACAGAGTTAAATCGATGTTTGTGTGCAGCAGTTCATAAATTATTTCTTTGGAGAATCTGGAAACAAGTATTTCAGCCACATACAGGTAAATAAGAACTAGCAGTAAGACTGCATTTAAAACACAGGAGAAACGTCTATTTCAAACTGCTCTGCTTTGTTTGTTTCACCTTAGGAAGTTGCATGTATGTTTAGATTCAGCGAGTTAGAAACATGTTTCTTCTAAAAGCTGCGTTTGGATATTCCAGAGTGCATGGGAGTGTAGGCTGTAATGAGAAATATCTTGTTCTAAAACAAAAACGCAGCTATCTAGCAGAATGCTTCGGAATCTGTACAATCAACTTAGAGAGTTAAACTGATGTGTCTGTGCAGCAGTTCAGAAATCCTTTCTTTGGAGTATCTGGAAACAGATATTTCCAGTCATATGCAGGCATATAAGAACTAGCAGTAAGACTGCGTTTAAAACACAGGAGAAAAGTCTATTTCAAACTGCTCTGCTTTGTCTTCGTTCACCTTAGGAAATTGCATCTATGTTTAGATTCAGCGAGTATAAAACAAGTTTCTTCTAAAACCTTCGTTTGGATATTCCAGAGTTAATGGGAGTATAGGCTATAAGGAGAAATATCTTGCTCCAATACAAGAAGGCAGCTATCTAGCAGAATGGTTGTCAATCTGTGCAATCAACTTACAGAGTTAAACTAACGTGTTTCTGCAGCAGTTCAGAAATCCTTTCTTTGGAGAATATGGAAACAGATATTTAAAGCCATATACAGGCATATAAGAACTACCACTAAGACTGCATTGAAACCACAGGAGAAACGTGTATTTCAAACTGATCTGCTTTTCTTCATTCATCTTAGGCAGTTGCATCTATGTTTAGATTGAGCGAGTTAGAAAAAAGTTTCTTCTAAACGCTCCGTTAGGATATTCCAGAGTAAATGGGAGTATAGGCTGTAATGAGAAATATCTTGCTCTAAAACAAAAACGCAGCTAACTAGCAGAATGGTTGTCAAGCTGAACAATCAACTTACAGAGTTAAACTGATGTGTGTGTGCAGCAGTTCAGAAATCCTTTCATTGGAGAATCTGGAAAGAGGTATTTCCAGCCACATACAGGCATATAAGTAGTAGCAGTAAGTCTGCATTTAAATCACAGGAGAAACATCTATTTCAAACTGCTCTGCTTTGACTTCCTTCAACTTAGGAAGTTGCATCTATGTTTAGATTCAGCGAGTTTGAAACAAGTTTCTGCTAAAAGCTACGTTTGCATATTCCAGAGTGAATGGGAGTATAGGCTGTAATGAGAAATACCATGCTCTAAAACAAAAACGCTGCTTTTTTGCAGAAAGTTTGTCAAGCTGTACAATCAACTCACAGAGTTAAACTGATGAGTGTGTGCTGCAGTTCAGAAAACCTTTCTTTAGAGAATCTGGAAACAGATATTTCCTGCCATATACATGCTTATAAGAACTACCAGTAAGACTGCGTTTAAAACACAGGAGAAACGTCTATTTCAAACTGTTCTGCCTTGTCTTCCTTCACCTTAGGAAGTAGCAAATATGTTTATATTCATCGAGTTAGAAACAAGTTTCTTCTAAAATCTGCATTTGGATATTCCAGTGTGAATGGGAGTATAGGCTATAATGAGAAATATCTTGCTCTAAAACTAAAACGCAGCTGTCTACCAGAATGGTTGTCAAGCTGTACAATCAACTTACAGAGTTGAACTGATGTGTGTGTGCAGCAGTTCAGAAATCCTTTCTTTGGAGAATCTGGAAACAGATATTTCCAGCCATATACAGGCATATGAGAACTACTAGTAAGACTGTGTTTAAAACACGATAGAAACGTCTATTTCAAACTGCTCTGCTTTGTCTTCGTTCAGCTAAGGAAGTTGCATCTATGTTTAGATTCAGCGAGTTAGAAACAAGTTTCTTCTAAAAGCTGCAATTGGATATTCCAGAGTGAATGGGAGTATAGACCATATTTAGACGTATCTAGCTCATAAAAAAAAAAAAAAAAACGCAGGAATCTAGCAGAATAGATGTCAAGGTGTGCAATCAACTTACAGAATTAAACTGATGTGTGTGTGCAGCAGTTCAGAAATCCTTTCTTTGGAGAATCTGGAAACAGATATTTCCAGCCATAAAGGCGTATAAGAACTACCAGTAAGACTGCGTTTAAAACACAGGAGAAAAGGTCTATTTCAAACTGCTCTGCTTTGTGTTCATTCAACTTAGGAAGTTGCATCTATGTTTAGATTCAGCGAGTTAGAAACAAGTTTCTTCTAAAAGCTGCGGTTGGATATTACAGAGTGAATGGGAGTATAGGTTGTAATGAGAAATATCTTGATCTAAAACAAAAACGCAGCTATCTAGCAGAATGGTTGTCAAGCTGTACAAACAACTTACAGAGTTCAACTGATGTGTGTGTGCAGCATTTCAGAAATCCTTTCTTTGGAGAATCTGGAAACAGATATTTCTAGCCATATACATTCATATAAGAACTACCAGTAAGACTGCGTTTAAAACACGGGAGAAAAGTATATTTCAAACTGCTCTGCTTTGTCTTCGTTCCCCTTAGAAAGTTTCATCTATGTTTAGATTAGCGACTTAGAAACACGTTCCTTCTAAAAGCTGCATTTGGATATTCCCGAGTGAATGGGAGTATAGGCTGTAATGGGAAATATCTTTCTCTAAAACAAAAACGCAGCTGTCTAGCAGAATGGTTGTCAACCTGTACAATCAACATACAGAGTTACACTGATGTTTGTGTGCAGCAGTTCATAAATCCTTTCTTTGGAGAATCTGGAAACAGATATTTCCAGCCATATACAGGCATATAAGAACTACCGGTAAGACTGCTTTTAAAACACAGGAGAATCAGCTATTTCAAACTGCTCTACTTTGTCTTCGTTCACCTCAGGAAATTGCATCTATGTTTAGATTCAGCGAGTTAGAAACATGTTTCTTCTAAAAGCTGCGTTTGGATATTCCAGAGGGAAAGGGTGTATAGGCTGTAATGAGAAATATCCTGCTCTAAAACAAAAACGCAGCTATCTAGCATAATAGTTGTCAAGCAGTACAATCAACATACAGAGTTAAACTGATGTGTGTGTGCAGCAGTTCAGTAATCCTTTCTTTGGAGAATCTGGAAACAGATATTTCCAGCCATATACAAGCATATAAAAACTACCAGTAAGACGGCGTTGAACAGACACGAGAAACGTCTATTTCAAACTGCTCTGCTTTGTCTTCGTTCACCTCAGGAAGTTGCATCTATGTTTAGATTCAGCGAGTTAGAAACAAGTTTCTTCTAAAAGCTGCGTTTGGATATTCCAGAGGGAAAGAGAGTAGAGGCTGTAATGAGAAATATCTTGCTCTAAAACAAAAACGCAGGTATCTAGCAGAACGTTTGTCAAGCTATACAATGAACTTACAGAGTTAAACTGATGAGTGTGGGGAGCAGTTCAGAAATCCTTTCTTTGGAGGATCTGGAAACAGATATTTCCAGCCATGTACAGTCATATAAGAAAAACCAGTAACACTGAGTTTAAAACACAGGAGAATCGTCTATTTCCAACTGCTCTGCTTTGTCTTCGTTCATCTTAGGAAGTTGCATCTATGTTTAGATTCAGCGAGTTAGAAACATGTTTCTTCTAAAAGCTGCGTTTGGATATTCCAGTGTGAATGGGAGTATAGGATGTAATGAGAGATATCTTCCTCTAAAACAAAAATACAGCCATCTAGCAGAATTGTTGTCAAGCTGTGCAATCAACTTACAGAGTTAAACTGATATCTCTCTGCAGCAGTTCAGAAAGCCTTTCTTTAGAGAATCTGGAAACAGATATTTCCAGCCATATACAGGCTTATAAGAACTGCCAGTAAGACTGCGTTTAAAACACAGGAGAAAATATTATTTCAAACTGCTCTGCTTTGTCTTCGTTCACCTTAGGAATTTGCATCTATGTATAGATTCAGCGAGTTAGAAACAAATTTCTTCTAAAAGCTGTGTTTGGATATTCCAGAGGGAAAGGGAGTATAGGCTGTTATGAGAAATATCTTGCTCTAATACAGAAACGCAGCTATCTAGCCGAATGGTTGTCAAGCTGTTTAATCAACTTACAAAGTTAAACTGATATGTATGTGCAGCACTTCAGAAATCCTTTCTTTGCAGAATCTGGAAACAGATATTTCCAGCCATATGCAGGCATTTAAGAACTACCAGTAAGACTGCATTTAAAACACAGGAGAAACGACTATTTCAAACTGCTCTGCTTTGTATTCCTTCACCTTAGGAAGTAGCAAATATGTTTATATTTATCGAGTTAGAAACAAGTTTCTTCTAAAAACTGCGTTTGCATATTCCAGTGGGAATAGGAGTATAGAGTGTAATGAGAAATATCTTGCTCTAAAACAAAAACGCAGCTATCTAACAGAATGGTTCTCAAGCTGTACAATCAACTTACAGAGTTGAACTGATGTGTGTGTGCAGCAGTTCAGAAATCCTTTCTTTGGAGAATCTGGAAACAGACATTTACAGCCATATGCATTCATATAAAAACTACCAGTAAGACTGCGTTGAACACACAGGAGAAACGTCTATTTCAAACTGCTCTGCTTTGTGTTCGTTCACCTTAGTATGTTGCATCTAAGTTTAGATTCAGCGAGTTAGAAACAAATTTCTTCTATAAGCTGCGTTTGGATATTCCAGAAGGAATGGTAGTATAGGCTGTAATGAGAAATCTCTTGCTCTAAAACAGAAACGCAGCTTTCTAGCTAAATGGTTGTCAAGGTGTGCAATCAACTTACAAAGTTAAACTGATGTGTGTGTGCAGCAGTTCAGAAATCCTTTCTTTGGAGAATTTGGAAAGAGATATTTCCAGCCATATGCATTCATATAAGAACTAATAGGGGACAATGCAAGATGGCCGTTTAGAAACAGCTCAGGATTGCAGCTCCCAGTGAAAGCACAGAGGGTGAGTGGACGCCGCGTTTTTATTGCCCACAGACTAGGAAATTCCGGGCAGAGGTGCTCCACGGTCGCCAGCGTGGCTGTTTCGGCCAGTGAGGCTGTGCCAGCCAGCGCCGGCCAGCGCCGCTGCTTTGCCCCGCGCGGCTGCTTTGCCCCACGCGGCTTCTTTGTCGGCGGCCCGGAGCCGTAGTTCTCTGTACAAAATACACTGGTCTGGGGGCCCTTTAGGCTGGCGATTGGAGCCACGGGAAGTCACCCATACGCTGGTTCAAAAAGGGGACTGAGCAGAGAACCCGGACAGTAGATTCCAAAGAAAAAAAAAAAAAAAGCGCCACAAACCTCAGTGCCGCTGTTTAAGCCAGCGCAGTGAGTGGCCGCAGGGGGAAACAAACAGACCCCAGCGCCTCTTCAACAGGCAACTGGAACACCAACTTAAAAAACGCTCTGAGGCAGGGAGCCAGGCGATCAGGCTCGGCTGGTCCCACCCCCACAAAAGAACAGCAACCAGAAACTCTGGATTGAGAGTTTCACATCAAGCGCAGCTGAACCCGGGATGGTCCAGCTCTGTGGGGGAGGGGCATCCGCCATTACCGAGGCAGCCTGCCGTTGCCAAGGCAACCCGCCATTGCTGAGGCAGCCCGCCGTTGCCAAGGCAACCCGCCATAGCAGAGACTCGCCCCAAAAGAGGCAGGCCACCATCGCCAAAGCAGTTCTAACTACACCCATATAAACAGGACTGCAGGGAAGTTCACTCGGCAGCTGGGCGGAGCCAACAGCAGCTCAGCAAAGCTGCTATAGGCCGACAGTGACTAGGCTGCCTCCTTGCTGGGCTGGGCAGGTCTGAAGGAAAAAAAAAAAAAGAAGGCGGCAGCATAACGGAAACTCATAAATAAAGCCCTAAATCCCTGGGACAGAGCACCTGGGAACAAAAAGCAGTTTATGAGTTCTGCTGCAGCAGACCTAAAAGTACCTGCCCAGCAGCTCTGAATGAACAACAGAGCTTGCAGCTCACCATTTGAGCTCCTAAAAGAAGAGACTGTCTCCTCAAGCAGCTCCCTGACCCCTATATATCCAAAAAGACACCTCATAAAAGAGAGATCAGATTGACACTAGGCGGGTATCCTTCTGGGACAAAGATAGCAGAAGAAGAAAACTGGTAACAACCCTTGCTGTTCAGCAGCTGCTGCAGGTGAACCCCAGGCAAGCAGGGCCTGCAGTGAACCTCAGCAGACCTACAGCAGGGGTGCCAGACTGTCAGAAGGAAAACCAAGAAACAGAAATAACCTCATCATCAACAAACAGAACGTCAATCTGAAAGATTTGAGACCCAATCTGAAAGCCAGCAACCACAAAGTCGACAGGTGGATAAATCCTTAAAGATGGGAAGAAACCAGCGCAAAAAGGATGAAAACACCAGAAACCAGAACACCTCTCCTCCTAAAAGGAATCACAACTCCTCACCAGCAACGGAACAAGGTTGGAGGGAGAACGAGTGTGATGAAATGAGAGAATCAGACTTCAGAAGGTGGGTAGTAAGAAACTTCTGTGAACTTAAAGAACATGTTCTAACCAAATGCAAAGAAACTAAGAACCTTGAAAAAAGATTTGACGAAATGCTAACAAGACTGGACAAAATAGAAAGGAATATTAGTGAATTGATGGAGCTGAAAAACGCAACACGAGAACTTTGTGAAGCATGCACAAGTATCAACAGCCGAATGGACCAAGCAGAAGAAAGGATATCAGAGGTCGAAGATCAACTCACTGAAATAAAACGGGAAGGGAAGACTGGAGAAAAAAGGGTAAAAAGGAATGAACAAAGTCTCCAAGAAATGTGGGACTATGTGAAAAGACCTAATTTACGTTTGATAGGCATACCCGAATGCGATGAAGAGAATGAATCCAAGCTGGAAAATACTCTTCAGGATATTATCCAGGAAAACTTCCCCAACCTAGCAAGGCAGGCAAACAGTCAAGTCCAGGAAATACAGAGAACACCACAAAGATATTCGTCAAGAAGAGCAACCCCAAGGCACATAATCGTCAGATTTCCCAGGGTCGAAATGAAGGAGAAAATACTAAGGGCAGCCAGAGAGAAAGGTCAGGTTACCCATAAAGGGAATCCCATCAGACTCACAGCAGATCTCTCAGCAGAAACCCTACAAGCCAG
>NW_022437208.1:20452-37260 GCF_009761245.1 Sapajus apella
CATACTGCCCAAAGTAATTTACAGATTCAATGCTATCCCCATCAAGTTACCAATGACCTTCTTTGCGGAACTGGAAAAAACCACCTTAAACTTCATATGGAACCAAAAGAGAGCCCGCATAGCCAAGTCAATTCTAAGCAAAAAGAACAAAGTGGGGGGCGTCACACTACCAGACTTCAAACTATACTACAAGGCTACAGTAATCAAAACAGCATGGTACTGGTACCAAAACAGAGATATAGACCAATGGAACAGAACAGAGATCTCGGAGGCAACACAACATATCTACAACCATCTGATCTTTGACAAACCAGTCAAAAACAAGCAATGGGGAAAGGATTCCCTGCTCAATAAATGTTGTTGGGAAAGCTGGCTAGCCATGTGCAGAAAGCAGAAACTGGACCCCTTCCTGACACCTTACACTAAAATTAACTCCAGATGGATTAAAGACTTAAACATAAGACCTAACACCATAAAAACCCTAGAAGAAAATCTAGGCAAAACCATTCAGGACGTAGGTGTAGGCAAGGACTTCATGAACAAAACACCAAAAGCATTGACAACAAAAGCCAAAATAGACAAATGGGACCTAGTCAAACTCCACAGCTTCTGCACGGCAAAAGAAACAATCATTAGAGTGAATCGGCAACCAACAGATTGGGAAAAAATTTTTGCAGTTTACACATCTGTCAAAGGGCTGATATCCAGAATTTACAAAGAACTAAAACAGATTTACAAGAAAAAAACTAACAAGCCCATTCAAAAGTGGGCAAAGGATATGAACAGACACTTTACAAAAGAAGACATACTTGAGGCCAACAAACATATGAAAAAATGCTCATCATCACTGGTCATCAGAGAAATGCAAATCAAAACTACATTGAGATACCATCTCACGCCAGTTAGATGGCGATCATTAAAAAATCTGGAGACAACAGATGCTGGAGAGGATGTGGAGAAATAGGAACACTTTTACACTATTGGTGGGAGTGTAAATTAGTCAACCATTGTGGAAGACAGTGTGGCGATTCCTGAAGGACCTAGAAATAGAAATTCCATTTGACCCAGCAATCCCATTACTGGGTATATATCTAAAGGATTACAAATCGTTCTACTATAAGGACACGTGCACACGAATGTTCATTGCAGCACTGTTTACAATAGCAAAGACCTGGAACCAACCCAAATGCCCATCGACGATAGACTGGATAGGGAAAATGTGGCACATATACACCATGGAATATTATGCAGAAATCAAAAACGATGAGTTTGGGTCCTTTGTTGGGTCATGGATGAACCTGGAAACCATCATTCTCAGCAAACTGACAGAAGAGCAGAAGATCAAACACCACATGTTCTCACTTATAGGTGGGTGTTGAACAATGAGAACACATGGACACAGGGAGGGGAGCACTACACACTGGTGTCAGTTGGGGGGAAATAGGGGAGGGACGGTGGGGGTTGGGAAGCTGGGGAGAGATAGCCAGGGGAGAAATGCCAGAGGTAGGTGATGGGGAGGAAGGCAGCAAATCTCAATGCCACGTGTGTTCCTATGCAACAATTTTGCATGTTCTTCACATGTACCCCAAAACCTAAAATGCAATAAAATAAATAAATGGGAAAAAAATTTTTTGAAAAAAAGAAAAAAAAAAAAAAAAGAACTGGGCTGCCCAGCAGGTGAGTGAGCATTACTGCTTAAGCATGCCAGGAATCTGCTCCTTAGGAGAATCAAATATCTCGTGAGCTGAGGTGGAATGGTTTCATCCAAAACTGTCCCCATGCCAAGCCCACATCCATGGAAAAATTTTCTTCCAAGACACTGGTGTCTGGAGACAAAAAGTTTGGGGACTGTGATCTACAGTATTCAAAATTACAAAGACAGAAAGTAGGATATTTGCCAGGACTGGCGAACAGGAGGAACAGGGAGTTCATGTTTTGTTTTATTTTGACACAGAGTCTCCCTGTCACACAGGCTAGAGTGCAGTGGCTCGATTTCTGCTCACTGCAGAATCCACCTCCTGGGCTCAAGCCATCCTCCCACCTCAGCCTCCCGAGTGACTAGGAATATAGGTACAAACTACCGCATATGGCTGATTTGGGTATTTCTAGCAGGGATGGGTTCCACCATGTTGGCCAGGCTGATCTCAAACTCCTGAGCTGAAGCAATCCTCTCGTCTTGGCCTCCCACATTGCTAGGATTACAGACGTGAACCGCCACACTCAGCTAGGGAGTTTGTTTTTAATGGATACGGAGTTTCATTTTTACAACATGAAAAGAAATCTGAAGACCAGTGGTGGTGGCGGTTGAATGACAATGTGAATGTTCTTAACACTAATAAACTGAACACTTGAAAATGGCTTAATATAGGAGATCTCTGGGTTATGTGTATTTTACCACAGAATAAAAAAATAAAAGTGTGTCTCCTGTTGGTTCCAAGTAAAAAAAAAAAAAAGATATACTTTCTTTGGAAAATCTGGAAATAGATATTTCCAGTCACATACAGGCATTTAAGAAATACCAGTAAGACTGCGTTTAAAACACAGGAGAAACGTGAATTTCAAACTGCTCTGCTTTGTGTTCGTTCACATTAGGAAGTTGTATCAATGTTTAGAATCAGCGAGTTAGAAACCAGTTTCTTCTAAAAGCTGCGTTTGGATATTCCAGAGTGAATGGGAGTATAGACTGTAGTGAGAAATATCTTGCTCTAAAACAAAAACGCAGCTATCTAGCAGAATGGTTGTGAAGCTGTGAAATCAACTTACAGAGTTAAACTGATGTGTGTGTGCAGCAGTTCAGAAATCCTTTCTTTGGAGAATCTGGAAACAGATATTTCCAGCCATATACAGGCCTCTGTTAAGATGATTGTACAGCTTGACAACCATACAGCTAGATAGCTCAGTTTTTGTTTTAGAGCAAGATATTTCTCATTACAGCGTATAGTCCCATTCATTCTGGAATATCCAAATGCAGCTCTTAGAAGAAACTTGTTTCCAACTCGCTGAATCTAAACATAGATGTAACTTCCTAAGGTCAACGAAGACCAAGTAGATCAGTTTGAAATAGGCGTTTCTCCTGTTTTATAAACGCAGTCTTACTGGTAATTCTTATATGACTGTATATGGCTGGAAATATCTGTCTCCAGATTCTCCAAAGAAAGTATTTCTGTACTGCTGCACACGGACATCAGTTTGACTCTGTAAGTTGATTGTACAACATGACAACCATTCTGCTACATAGCTGCGTTTTTGTTTTAGAGCAAGATATTTCTCATTACAGCCTACACTGCCATTCACTCTGGAATATCCAAACGTAGCTTTTAGAAGAAAGTTGTTTCTAACTCGCTGAATCTAAACATAGATGCAACTTCCAAAGGTGAAGGAAGACAAAGCAGAGCAGTTTGAAAGAGACGTTTCTCCTGTGGTTTAGACGCGATATTTTCCCTAATTCTTATGAGCCTGTATAGGGATGGAAATATTTCTTTCCAGATTCTCCAAAGAAAGGGTTTCTACACTGCTACATTCACACATCAGTTACAAACTGTAAGTTGAATATACACATTGACAATCACCCTGCTACATAGCTCTGTTTTTCTTTTAGAGCCAGATATTTCTCATGACACCCTATCCTCCCATTCACTCTGGAATATCCAAACGCAGGTTTTAGAAGAAACTTTTTTTCTAACTCGCTGAATCTAAACATAGATGCAACTTCCTAAGGTGAACAAACATACAGCAGAGCAGTTTGAAATAGTCGTTTCTCCTGTGTTTTAAACACAGTCTTACTGGTAGTTCTTATATGAATGTATACGGCTGGAAATATCTGTTTCCACATTCTCCAAAGAAAGGATTTCTGAACGGCTGCACACACACATCCGTTTAACTCTGTACGTTGATTTTATGGCTTGACAAGCATTCTGTTAGATAGCTGCGTTTTTGTGTTACAGCAAGATATTTCTCATTACACTCAATGATCCCGTTCACCAAGGACTATCCAAACGCAGCTTTTAGAAGAAAGTTGATGCTAACTCGCTGAGTCTAACCATAGATGCAACTTCCTAATGTGAACGAACACAAAGCAGAGCAGTTTGAAATAGACGTTTCCCCTGTGTTTAAACGCAGTCTTACTGTTAGTTCTTATATGCCTGCATACGGCGGGAAATATCTGTTTCCAAATTCTCCAAGGAAAGAATTTCTCAACTGCTGCACACGCACATCAGTATAACTCTATAAGCTGATTGTACAGCTTGACAACCATTTTGCTAGACAGCTGCGTTTTTGTTTTAGACCAAGATATTTCTCATTACAGCCTATACTTCCATTCACTCTGGAATATCCAAATGCAGATTTTAGAAGAAACTTGTTTCTAACTCTCTGAATCTAAACATAGATGCAACTTCCCAAGGTGAAGAAATACAAAGTAGAGCAGTTTTAAATACACGTTTCTCCTGTGTTTTAAACGCAGTTTTACTGGTAGTTCTTATGCCTGTATATGGCTGGAAATATCTGTTTCCAGATTCTATAAAGAAAGGAGTTCTGAAATGCTGCACACACAGATCAGTTTACTCTGTAAGTTGATTGTACAGCTTGACAACCATTCTGATAGATAGCTGCGTTTTTGTTTTAGAGCAAGATATTTCTCATTAAAGCCTATACTCCAATTCACTATGAAATATCCAAACGCAGCTTTTAGAAGAAACTTGTTTCTAACTCTCTGAATCTAAACATAGAGACAACTTCCTAAGGTGAACGGACACAAAGCAGCGCAGTTTGAAATAGACCTTTCCCCTGTGTTTTAAACGCAGTCTTATTGGTAGTTCTTATATGCCTGTATATGGCTGGAAGTATCTGTTTCCAGTTACTCCAAAGAACGGATTTCTAAACTGCTGCACACACACATCGGTTTAACTCTGTAAGTTGATTGTACAGCTTCGCAACTGTTCTACTATAGCTGGGTTTTTGTTTTAGAGCAAGATATTGCTCATTACAGCCTATACTCCCATTCTCTCTGGAATATTCACACGCAGCTTTTAGAAGAAACTTTTTTCTAACTCGCTGAATCTAAACATAGATGCAACTTCCTAAGGCGAACGAAGACAAAGCAGAACAGTTTGAAATGGATGTTTGTCCTGTCTTTTAAATGCAGTCTTACTGGTAGTTCTTATATGCCTGTATATGGCTGGAAATATCTGTTTCCAGGTTCTGCAAAGAAAGGATTTCTGTACTGCTGCACACACACATCAGTTTAACTCTCTAAGGTGATTGTACAGCTTTACAACCATTCTGCTAGATAGCTGTGTTTTTGTGTTAGAGCAAGATATTTATCATTACAACCTATACTCCCCTTCACTCTGGAATGCCCAAAGGCAGGTTTTAGAAGAAACGTGTTTCTAACTCGCTGAATCTAAGCATAGATGCCACATCCTAAGGTGAATGAGCAGAAAGCAGAGCAGTTTGAAATAGACCTTTCTCCTGTGCTTTAAACGCAGGATTACTGCTAGTTCCTTTGTTCCTGAATATGACTGGAAATACCTGTTTCCAGATTCTCCACAGAAAGGATTTCGGAACTGCTGCGCACACACATGGGTTGAACTCTGCAAGTTGATTGCACAGCTTGACAACAATTCTGCTAGACAGCTGCGTTTCTGTTTTAGAGCAAGATATTTCTCATTACAGCCTATAATCCCATTCACTCTGGAGTATCCAAACGCAGATTTTAGAAGATACTTGTTTCTAACTCGCTGAACCTAAACACAGATGCAACTTCCTAAGGTGACCCAGGACAAAAGAGAAAGTTTGAAATATACCATTCTCCTGTGTGTTAAACGCAGTCTTACTGGTAGTTCTTGTATGCCTGTATATGGCTGGAAATATCTGTTTCCAGATTCCCGAAAGAAATGATATCTGAACTGCTGCACACACACATCAGTTTAACTGTGTAAGTTGATTGTACAGCTTGACAACCATTATGCTAGATAGCTGCGTAGCAAGATATATCTCATTACAGCCTACGCTCCCATTCACTCTGGAATATCCAAACGCAGCTTTTAGAAGAAACGTGCTTTTATCTCGCTAAATCTAAACATAGATGCAACTATCTAAGGTGTACGAACACAGGGTAGAGAAGTTTTAATTAGAGGATTCTGCTGTTTTTTAAATGAAGTCTTACTGCTAATTATTATATGCCTATATATGGCTGGTAAAATCTGTTTCTAGAATCTCTAAAGAAAGGATTTCTGAAATGCTGCACAGACACATCGGTTTAACTCTGTACATTGATTATAAACCTTGACATCCATTCTGCTATGTAGCTGCGTTTTTGTTTTAGAGCAAGTTATTTCTCATTACAGCCTATAAACCCATTCACTCTGGGATCTCCAAACTCAGCTTTTAAAACAAACGTGATTCTAACTCGCTAATCTAAACATAGATGCAACTTCCCGTGGTGAACGAACACAATGCAGAGCAGTTTGAAATAGACGCTTCTCCTGTGTTTTAATTGCAGTCTCACTGCTAATTCTTATATGCCTTTATAGGGCTGGAAATATCTGTTTCCAGATTCCCCAAACAAAGGATTTCTGAACTGCTGCACACACACATCAGTTTACATCTGTAAGTTGATTGTACAGCTTGACAACCAATCTGCTAGATAGCTGCGTTTTTGTTTTAGAGCAAATTATTTCTCATTACAGTCTATACTCCCATTCACTCTGGAGTATCCAAAAGCAGCTTTAAAGAAACGGGTTTCTAACTCGCTGAATCTAAACATAGATGCAACGTCCTAAGGTGAACGACCAGAAAGCAGAGAAGTTTGAAATAGTCGTTTCCCCTGTGTTTTAAACGCAGCCTTACTGCTAGTTCTCATATGCCTGTATATGGCTGGAAATATCTCTTTCTAAATTCTCCAAAAAAGGATTTCTGAACTGCTGCACACACACATCAGTTTACGTTGGTAAGTTGATTGTACAGCCTGACAACCATTATGCTAGATAGCTGCGTTTTTATTTTAGAGCAAGATATTTTTCATTACAGCCTATACTCTGATTCACTCCGGAATATCCAAACGCAGCTTTAAGAAGAAACGTGTTTCTAACTCACTGAATCTAAACATAGATGCAACTTCCTGTGGTGAACGAACACAAAGCAGAGCAGTTTGAAATAGACGTTTCTCCTGTCTTTTAAACGAATTCTTACTGCTAATTCCTGTATGCCTGTATATGGCTGGAAATAACTTTCTACATTCTCCAAAGAAAGAATTTCTGAACTATTGCACACACACATCAGTTTAACTCTGTACATTGATTCTAAAGCTTCACAACCATTCTGCTAGATAAGTGCGTTTTTGTTTTAGAGCAAGATATTTCTCATTACAGCCTATACTCCCATTCACTATGGAATATCCAAAGGCAGTTATTGGAAGAAACGTGTTTCTAACTCGCTGAATCTAATCAAAGATGCAACTTCCTAAGGTGAACGAAGACAAAGCAGAGCAGTTTGAAATAGACGTTTCTCCTGTGTTTTCAACGCAGTTTTACTGGTAGTTCTTATATGCCTGCATATGGTTGGAAATATGTGTTTCCCGATTCTCCAAAGAAAGGATTTCTGAACTGCAGCACACACACATCAGTTTAACTCTGTAAGTTGATTGTACAGCTTGACAACCATTCTGTCAGATAGCTGCATTTTTGTTTTAGAGCAAGATATTTCTCATTACAGGCTATACTCCCTTTCACTCTGGAATCTCCAAACGCAGCTTTTAGAAGAAACGTGATTCTAACTCGCTAATCTAAACAGAGACGCAACTTCCTAAGATGGATGAACACAAAGCAGAGCAGTTTGAAATAGAGGTTTCGCTTGTGTCTTAAATGCTGTCTTACTGCTAAATCTTATATGCCTGTATATGGCTGCAAATATCTGTTTCTAGATTTTCCAAAGAAAGGATTTCTGTACTACTGCACATTCACATCAGTTTAACTCCGTAAGTTGATTTTACCGCTTGACAACCACTCTGGTAGATAGCTCCATTTTTGTTTTAGTGCAAGATATTTGTCATTACAGCCTATACTCCCATTCACTCAGGAATATCCAAACTCAGCTTTTAGAAGAAAAGTGTTTCTAACTCACTGAATCTAAACATAGATGCAACTTCCTAAGTTGAACGAACACAAACCAGAGCAGTTTGAAATATACTTTTCCCTTTGTTTTAAACACAATCTCTCTGCTAATTCTTATGTGCTTTATATGGCTGAAAATATTTGTTTCTAGATTCTCCAAAGAAAGCATTTCTGAACTGCTGCACACACACATCAGTTTAACTCCGTAAGTTGATTGTACAGCTTTACAACCATTCTGCTAGATAGCTCCGTTTTTGTTTTAGAGCAAGATATTTCTCATTGCAGCCTATACTCCCATTCACTCTGGAAATTCCAAATGCAACTTTTAGAAGAAAAGTGTTTCTAACTCACTGAATCTAAACATAGAGGCAATTTCCTAAGATGAACGAAAACAAAGCAGTGCAGTTTGAAATAGACGTTTGTAGAATTTTTTAAAACGCAATCTAACTGCTAATTACTATATGCCTGTATATGACTGGAAATATATGATTCTTGGTTCTCCAAAGAAAGGATTTCTGACCTGATGCACACACACATCAGTGTAACTCTGTAAGGCGATTGTACAGCTTGACAACCATTCTGCCTGATAGCTCCGTATATATTTTAGAGCAAGTTATTTCTCATTACAGCCGATACTCCCTTTCACTCTGGAATATCCAAACGCAGATTTAAGAAGAAAAGTGTTTCTAATTCGCTGAATATAATGATAGATGCAACTTCCCAAGGTGAACGAACACAAAGCAGAGCAGTTTAAAATAGACGTTTCTCCTGTGTTTTAAACGCAGTCTCACTGCTAATTCTTATATGCCTGTGTATGGCTGGTAATATCTGCTTCTAGATTCAGCAAAGAAAATATTTCTGAACTGCTGCACCCATATCAGTTTACCTCTGTAAGTTGATTGTACAGCTTGACAACGATTCTGCTTGATACCTCCGTTTTTATTTTAGAGCTAGATATTTCTCATTAAAGCCTATATTCCAATTCACTCTGGAATATCGAAACACAGCTTTTAGAAAAATCGTTTTACTAACTCACTTAATCTAAACATAGATGCAACTTCCTAAGGTGAATGAACACAAAGCTGAGCAGTTTGAAACACACGTTTCACCTGTGTTTTAAACGGAGTCTCCCTGCTAATTCTTATGTGCTTGTATATGGCTCGGAATATCTGTATCTAGATCCTCCAAAGAAAGGATTTCTGAACTGCTGCACACACACATCAGTTTACGTTTGTAAGTTGATTGTACAGCCTGACAACCATTATGCTAGATAGCTGCGTTTTTTATTTTAGAGCAAGATATTCCTCACTGCAGCCTATCCTCCCATTCACTCTGGAATATCCAAATGCAGCTTTTAGAAGAAACATGTTTTTAACTTGCTGAATCTAAACATAGATACAACTTCCTAAGGCAAAAGAAAACAAAGCAGAGCTGTTTGAAATATACGTTTCTCCTGTGTTTTAAAAGCAGTCTTACTACTAATTCTTTTATGCCTGTAATATCGCTGGAAATATCTGTTTCTAGAATCTGGAAAGAAAGGATTTCTGAACGGCTGCACACACACATAAGTGTAACTCTGTAAGTTGATTGTACAGCTTGACAACCATTCTGCTAGACAGCACCGTTTTTGTTTTAAAACAAGATATTTCTCATTACAGATTAAACAACCATTCACTCTGGTATATTCAAATGCAGCTTTTAGAAGAAACGTGTTTGTAACTCCCTCAATCTAAACATGGATGTAACTTCCTAAGGTGAACGAATACAAAGCAGAGCAGTTTTAAGTATACGTTTTTCCTGTGTCTTAAACGCAGTCTTACTGCTAATTCTTATATGCCCGTAGATGTTGGAAATATCTGTTTTTCTAGATTCTCCAAAGGACGGGTTTCTGAATTGGTGCAAACACACATCAATTTAACTGTGTAAGTCCATTGTACAGCTTCACAACCATTCTGCTAGATAGCTCTGTTTTTCTTTTAGAGCAAGATATTTATCATTACAGCCTATCCTCCCATTCACTCGGGAACATCCAAACTCAGCCATTAGAAGAAACGTGTTTCTAAAGCGCTGAATCTATA
The DNA here is from genome assembly GCF_009761245.1 of Sapajus apella. Classification (NCBI taxonomy): domain Eukaryota; kingdom Metazoa; phylum Chordata; class Mammalia; order Primates; family Cebidae; genus Sapajus; species Sapajus apella. The sequence continues at coordinate 30,642 of NW_022437208.1, forward strand.
CATAGATGCAACTTGCTAAGGTGAACGAACACAAAGCAGAATAGTTTGAAATAAACTTTTCTCCTGCGTTTTAAATGCAGGTTTACTGCTAAATCTTATATGCTTGTATATGGCTGGACATATATGTTTCTAAATTCTCCAAAGACAGGATTTGTGAACTGTTGAAAAAACAGATCAGTTTAACTCTGTATGTTGATTGTACAGTTTGACAACCATTCTGCTAGATAGCTCCGTTTTAGTTTTAGAGCAAGATATTTCTCCTTACGGCCTATCATCCCATTCAGTCTGTGATATCCAAACACAGTTTAATGAAGAAACGTGTTTCTAAGTCGCTGAATCTAAACATAGATGCAACTTCCTAAGGTGAATGAACACAAAGCAGAGCAGTTTGAAATATAAGTTACTACTGTGTTTTAAATGCAGTCTTAGTGGTTATTCTCATATGCGTGTATATTACTGTAAATATCTGTTTCTAGATTCTCAAAAGATAGGATTTCTTAACTGCTGCAAACACACATCAGTTTAACTCTGTAAGTTTATTGTGCAGCTTGACAAACATTCTGCTAGATAGCTCCGTTTTTCTTTTAGAACAAGATATTTCTCATTATGGCCTGCCCTCCCATTCACTCTGGAATATCCAAAGGCAGATTTTAGAAGAGAAGTGTTTCTAACTAGCTGAATCTAAACATAGATGCAACTTCCTAAGGTGAACGAACACAAAGTAGAGCAGTTTGAAATATACGATTCTCCTGTGTTTTAAACGCAGTCTGAATGCTAATTCTTATGTGTCTCTATATGGCTGGAAATATCTGTTTCTGGATTCTGCAAAGAAAGGATTTCTGAACTGTTGCACACACACATCAGTTTAGATCTGTAACTTCATTGTACAGCTTGACAACCATTCTGCTAGATAGCTTCGTTTTTGTTTTATAGCAAGATTTTGGTCATTACATCCTGTCCTGACATTCACACTGGAATATCCAAACGCAGATTTTACAGGAAACATGTTTCCAACTCGCTGATTCTAAACATAGATGCAAGTTCCTAAGGTGAATGAACACAAAGCAGAGCAGTTTGAAATAAACGTTTCTCCTGTGTTTTAAATACAGTCTTACTGCTAATTCTTATATCCCCATATACGGCTGGAAGCATCTGTTTCTAGATTCTCCGAAGAAGGGGTTTCTGAACTGCTGCACTCACACATCAGTTTAACTCATCAAGTTCATTGTAGAGCAAGATATTTGTCATCACAGACTATTCTCCCATTCATTCTGGAATATCCAAACGCAGCTTTTAGAAGAAGCTGAATCCAGACATAGATGTAACTTCCTAAGGTGAATGAACACAAAGCAGAGCGCTTTGAAATATACGTTTTTCCGGTGTATTAAAGCCAGTCTTACTGCTAATTCTTATATGCCTGTATATGGCTGGAAATATCTGTTGCTAGATTCTCCAAAGAAAGGGTTTCTGAACTGCTGCACACAAACATCAGTTTAACTCTGTAAGTTGATTGTACAGCTTAACAACCATTCTGCTAGACAGCTCCGTTTTTGTTTTAGAACCTGATATTTCTCACTACAGCCTATCTTCCCATTCACTCTGGAATATGCAAACGCAGCTTTTAGAAGAAACGTGTCGCTAACTCGCTGAATCTAAACATAGATGTAACTTACTAAGGTGAACGAACACAAAACAGAGCAGTTTGAAATATACATTTCTCCTGTGTTTAAAACACAGTCTTACTGCTAATTCTTATATGCCTGTAATATGGCTGGAAATATCTATTTCTAGGAAATCCAAAGAAGGCTTCCTAAACTGCTGCACACACATATCAGTTGAACTCTGTAAGTTGATTGTACAGCTTGACAACAATTCTTCTAGATAGCCCCGTTTTTGTTTTAAAACAAGATATTTCTCATTACAGCTGATCCAACCATTCACTCTGTTATATTCAAACGCAGCTTTTAGAAGAAACGTGTTTCTAACTCCCTGAATCTAAACATATTTGTAACTTCCTAAGATGAACGAACACAAAGCAGAGTAGTTTTACATATACGTTTCTCCTGTGTCTTAAACGCAGCCCTACTGCTAATTCTTATATGCCCGTACATGGTGGAAATATCTGTTTCTAGATTCTCCAAAGGAAGGATTTCTGAATTGATGCAGACACACATCAGTTTAACTCTGTAAGTTGATTGTACAGCTTGACAGCCATTCTGCCACATAGCTCTGTTTTTCTGTTAGAGCAAAATATTTCTCATTACAGCCTATCCTCCCATTCACTCTGGAATATCCAAATGCAGGTTTTAGAAGAAACGTGTTTCTAATACTCTGAATCTAAACATAGATGCAACTTCATAAGGTGAACGAACGCAAAGCAGAGCAGTTTGTAATATAGGTTTCTTCTGTGTTTTAAATGCAGTCTTACTGCTAATTCTTATATGCCTGTATATGGCTGGAAATATCTGTTTCTAGATTCTCCAAAGAAAGTGTTTCTGAACTGCTGCACACAAACATCAGTTTAACTCTGTACGTTGATTTTACAGTTTTACAACCATTCTGCTAGATAGCTTCGTTTTTGTTTTAGAACAAGATATTTCTCATTACGGCCTATCCTCCCATTCACTCTGGAATATCCAAACGCAGCTTTTAGAAGAAACGTGATTCTAACTCGCTGAATCTAAACATAGATTCAACTTCCTAGGGTGAACAAACACAAAGCAGAGCAGTTTGAACTCTACGTTTCTCCTGTGCATTAAACGCAGTCTTACTGCTAGTTCTTATGTCCCTGTATATGGCTGGAAATACCTGTTTCTACATTCTCCAAAGAACGGATTTCTGAACTGCTGAAAACACACATCAGTTTAATTCCGTAAGTTGATTGTGCAGCTTGACAACCATTCTGCTAGATAGCTCCGTTTTTGTTTTAGAACAAGATATTTCTCATTACAGCCTATCCTACCATTAACTCTGGAATACCCAAAGGCAGCTTTTCGAACAAAAGTGTTTCTAACTGTCTGAATCTAAATATAGATGCAACTTCCTAAGGTGAATTAACAGAAAGCACAGCCGTTTTAAATACATGTTTCTCCTGTGTTTTAAACGCAGTCTTACTGCTTAATCTTATATGCCTGTATACGGCTGCAAATATCTGTTTCTAGATTCTGCAAAGAAAGGATTTCTGAACTGCTGCACACAAACAGATAACTATATCTCTGTAAGGTGATTGTACAGCTTGACAACCATTTTGCTAGATAGATCCGTTTTTGTTTTGGAGAAATATATTTCTCAATACAGAATATCCTCCCATTCACTCTGAAATATCCAAGCACAGTTTTTAGAAGAAACGTGTTTTTAACTCATTGAATGTAAATATAGATGCAACTTCCTAAGGTGTAAAGACACAAAGCAGAGCAGTTTGAAATACACGTTTCTCCTGTGTTTTAAACGCAGTCTTACTGCTAATTCTTATATGCCCGTATATGGCTGGAAATATCTATTTCTAGATTCTTCAAACAAAGGATATCTGAACTGCTGAAAACACACATCTGTTTAACTCCATAAGTTGATTGTAGAGTTGACAAACATTCTCCTAGATAGCTCCGATTTTGTTTTAGAGCAAGATATTTCTCATTACCGCCTATCCTCCCATTCACACTGGGAAATCAAAACGCAGCTTTTAGAAGAAACGTGTTTCTAACTCACTGAATCTAAACATAGATGCAACTTCCCAAGGTGAATGAACACAAAGCCCGGCAGTTTGAAATATACGTTTCTCCAGTGTTTAAAACGCAGTCTTACTGCTAATTTTTATATGCATGTAATATGTATGGAAATATCTGTTTCTAGGCTCTCCAAAGAAAGGGTTCCTGAACTACTGCATATACACATCAGTTGAACTCTGTAAGTTGATTGTATATCTTGACAACTATTCTGCTAGATAGTTCCATTTTTGTTTTAAAACAAGACATTTCTCATTACAACTTATCCTCCAATTCACTCTGGAATATTCAAATGCAGCTTTTAGGAGAAACGTGTTTCAAACTCACTGAATCTCAACATAGATGTAACTTCCTAAGGTGAACGAACACAAAGCAGAGCAGTTTGAAATATATATTTCTCCTGTGTATTAAATGCAGTCTTACTGCTAATTCTTATATGCCTATATATGGCTGGTAATATCTGTTTCTAGATTTTCCAGAGAAAGGGTTTCTGAACTGCTGAAAACACACCACAGTTTAACTCTGTACATTAATTGCACAGCTTGACAATCATTCTGCTAGATAGCTCCGTTTTTATTTTAGAGCAAGATATTTCTCATTACAGCCTATAGTCCCATTCACTCTGGAATATGGAAACGCAGCTTTTTGAAGAATGGTGTTTGTACCTCGCTGAATCTAATCATAGATGCAACTTCCTAAGGTGAACGAAGGCAAAGCAGAGCAGTTTGAAATATACTTCTCTCCTGTGTTTTTGACGCAGGTTTACTGCTAAGTCTTATATTCCAGTATATGGCTGGAAATCTCTTTCTCTTGATTCTGCAAAGAAAGGGTTTCTGAACTGATACATGCAAATATCAGTTTAACTCTGTTATTTGAATGCACACCTTGGCAACCATTCTGCTAGATTGCTCTGTTTGTGTTTTAGAGCCAGATATTTCTCGTTACAGCATGTACTCCCATTTACTCTGGAATATCCAAATGCAGCTTTTAGAAGAAACGTGTTTACCACTCGCTGAATCTAAACATAGATGCAACTACTGGAGGTCAACCAACACACAGCAAGGCAGTGTGAAATATACGTTTCTACTGTGTTTCAGAGGCTCTTGTACTACTAATTCTTATATGCATGTATATGGCTGGAAATACCCGTTTCTAGATTCTCCAAAGAAAGTGTTTCTGAACTGCTACATACACACATCACTTTACCTCTGTAAGTTGAATGTACACCTTGACAACCATTCTGCTAGAGAGCTCCGTTTTTGTTTTGGAACCAGATATTTCTAATGACAGCATATACTACCATTCACTCTGGAATATCCAATTCAGGTTTTAGAAGAGACGTGTTTCTAACTCGCTGAAAGTAAACATAGATGCAACTTCCTAATGTGAACCAATACACAGCAGAGCAGGTTGAAATATATGTTTCTCCTGTGTTTTGGCGGCAGTCTTACTGCTAAATGTTATATTCCTGTATATGGCTTGAAATATCTGTTTCCAGATTTTCCAAAAAAATGGTTTGTGATCTTCTGTATACACAGATCATTGTAACTATGTGTGATGATTGTGCACCTTGACAACCATTTTGCTAAATAGCTTCTTTTTTGATTTAGAGGCAGAGATTTCTCATTAAGCCCTTTACTCCGATACCCTCTGGAATATCCAAATGCAGTTTTTGAAGAAACGTGTTTCCAACTCGCTGAATCTAAACATATTTGGAACTTCCTAATGTGAACGAATGTACAACAGAGCAGTTTGAAATACAAATTTCTCCTGTGTTTTAGACGCAGTCTTACTGCTAATTATTATATGCCTGTATATGGCTGGAAGCATCTGTTTCTAGGTTCTCCAAAGAAAGGGCTTCTGAACTTCTACATACACACATCTAAGTTGAATGTGTACCTGGACAGCCATTCTGCTAGGTAGCTCCGTTTTTGTTTTAGGGGCAGATATTTCTCATTACAGCATATACTCTCATTCACTCCAGAACATCCAAATGCAGCTTTTGGAAGAAACGTGTTTCTTACTCGCTGCATCTAAACACAGATGCAACTTCCTAAGGTGTATCAACACACAGCAGAACAGTTTAAAATATACATTTCTCCTGTGTTTTAGAGGCAGTATCCTTCTAATTCTTATATGCCTGTATATGGCTGGAAATATCCGTTTCTAGATTCTCCAAAGAAAGCGTTTCTGAACTGCTACATACACACATAATTTTAAGTCTGCATGTTGAATGTACACCTTGCCAACCAGTCTGCTAGATAGCTCCATTTGTCTTTCAGAGCCAGATATTTCTCATTGTAGATTATAGCTCCATTCCCTCTGGAATATCCAAACACTGCTTTTAGAAGAAATGTGTTTCAAACAAGCTGAATCTAAATGCAGGTGCCACTTCCTAAGGTGATCCAACACAAAGCAGAGCAGTTTGAAATATACGTGCCTCCTGTGTTTTAGACGCAGTCTTGCTGCTAATTCTTATAAGCCTCTATATCACTGGAAATATCCGTTTCTAGGTTTTCCAAAGAAAGGGTTTCTGAACTACTGCTTTCAAATATCAGTTTAATTCTGAAAGCTGAATGCACAGCTTCACAACCATTCTGCTAAATAACTCCATTTTTGATTTAGAGCCAGATATTTATCATTACAGCATATACTCCCATTTACTCTGGAATATCCAAACACAGCTTTTAGAAGAAATGTCTTTCCAATTCGCTGAATCTAAACATAGATGCAAATTCCTAACGTGAATGAAAAAACAGTAGAGTAGTTTGAAATATGCGTTTCTGCTTTGTTATAGACGCAGTCTTTTTTTTTTTATTTATTTTTTATTTTTTTTAAACATTTTTTTTTCCCATTTATTTATTTTATTGCATTTTACATTTTGGGGTACATGTGAA
>NW_022437208.1:42260-69219 GCF_009761245.1 Sapajus apella
TCAAGTCCTGGATATCCTTGTTAATTTTCTGTCTGGTTGATGTGTCTTATATTGACAGTGGGGTGTTAAAGTCTCCCACTATAATTGTGTGGGAGTCAAAGTCTCTTTGTAAGTCATTAAGAACTTGCCATATGAATCTGGGTGCTCCTGTATTGGGTGCGTATATATTTAGGATCATTAGCTCTTCTTGTTGCATTGATCCTTTTACCATTATGTAATGTCCTTCTTTGTCTTTTGATCTCTGTTGCTTTAAGTCTAATTTATCAGAGACGAGAATTGTGACTACTGCTTTTTCTTGCTCTCCATTTCCTTGGTGAATCTTCCTCCATCCCTTTATTTTGAGGCTTTGTGTATCCTTGCACGTGGATGGGTTTCCTGGATACAGCACATTGATGCGTTTTCTCTTTTTATCCTATTTGCCAGTCTGTGTCTTTTGATTGGGGCATTTAGTCCATTTACATTTAGGGTTAATATTGTTATGTGTGAATTGTGTTGATTCTCTTTACCATTTGGCATGTTTTTGGAGTGGTTGGTACTGGTTGTTCCTTTATCTGTGTAGAGCCTCTTTCAGGAGCTATTGTAAAGCTGGCCTGGTGGTGGCAATATCTCTGAGTTCTTGAATGTTCACAAAGGATTTTATTTTTCCTTCACTTATGAATTTAGTTTGGCTGGATAGGAGATTCTGGGTTGAAAATTCTTTTCTTTAAGGATGTTGAATATTGGCCCCCACTCTCTTCTGGCTTGTAGGGTTTCTGCTGAGAGATCTGCTGTGAGTCTGATTGGCTTCCCTTTGTGGGTAACCCGACGTTTCTCTCTGGCTGCCCTTAGTATTTTCTCTTTCATTTCAACCCTGGTGAATCTGACGATTGTTTGCTTTGGGGTTCCTCTTCTTGACGAATATCTTTGTGGTGTTCTCTGTATTTCCTGGACTTGAATATTTGCCCGCCTTGCTAGGTTGGGGAAGTTTTCCTGGATAATATCCTGAAGAGTGTTTTCCAGCTTGGATCCATTCTCTTCATCGCATTCAGGTACACCTATCAAACGTAGATTAAGCCTTTTCACGAAGTCCCACATTTCTTGGAGATTTTGTATATTCCTTTTTACCTTTTTTTCTCTATTCTTGCCTTCCTATTTTATTTTATTGAGTTGATCTTTGACCTCTGATATCGTTTCTTCTGCTTGGTCAATTCGGCTGTTGATGCTTATGCATGCTTCATGATGTTCTCGTGTTGCGTTTTTCAGCTCCATCAATTCACTTATATTCTTTTCTATTTTGTCCGTTCTCGGTAGCATTTCGTCAAATCTTTTTGCTAGGTTCTTAGTTTCTTTGCATTGTGTTAGAACATGTTCTTTTAGTTCACAGAAATTTCTTACTGCCCACCTTCTGAAGTCTGATTCTGTCATTTCATCACACTCGTTCTCCATCCAACCTTGTTTCCTTGCTGGTGAGGAGTTGTGATCCCTTGTAGGAGGAGAGGTGTTCTGGTTTCAGGTGTTTTCATCCTTTTTGCGCTGGTTTCTTCCCATCTTTATGGATTTATGCACTTGCCGACTTTGTAGTTGCTGGCTTTCAGATTGGGTCTCTGAGTGGATGTTCCGTTTGTTGATGATGAGGTTATGTCTCTTTCTTGGATTTCCTTCTGGCAGTCTGGCCCCTCTGCTGTAGGTCTGCTGAGGTCCACTCCAGGCCCTGCTTGCCTGGGGATCACCTGCAGCAGCTGCTGACCAGTAAGGGGTGTTACCAGCTTTCTTCTTCTGCTATCTTTGTCCCAGAAGGTTACCCGCCAAATGTCAATCTGATCTCTCCTTTATGAGGTGGCTCTTTGGATATACAGGGGTCAGGGAGCTGCTTGGGGAGATGGTCTCTTCTTTATAGTAGCTCAAATGCTGAGCTGTGAGCTCCGTTGTTCATTCAGAGCTGCTCGGTAGGTACGTTTAGGTCTGCTCCAGCAGAACTCATAAACCACTTTTTCTTCCCCGGTGCTCTGTCCCATGGATTTAGAGCTCTATGAGTTTCCGTTATGCTGCTGCCTTCTTTTTCTTTTTTCCTTCAGAGCTGACCTGCCCAGCAGGGAGGCAGCCTTGTCACTGTCTGCCTGTAGAGGCTTTGCTGAGCTGCTGTGGGCTCCGCCAGGCTGCTGAGTGAACTTCCCTGCAGTCCTGTTTATATGGGTGTATTTAGAAGTGCCTCGGCAATGGTGGCCCACGTCTGTTAAGGCGGAGCCTCTCTGGAGTGGCGTGTTGCCTTGACAATGGCGCGCTGCCTCAGCAATGGCGGGTTCCTGTGGCAATGGTGGGCTACCTCAGCATTGACTGACTACCTTCGTAGTGGCGGGCTGCCTCAGTCATGGCAGACGCCCCTCCCCCACAGAGGTGGACCATCCCGTGTTCAGCAGCGCTTGCTGTGAAACTCAATCCAAAGAGTTTCTGATTGCTGTTCTTTTGTGGGGGTGGGGGTGGGACCAGCCCAGCCTGATCGCCTGGCTCCCTGCCTCAGAGATCTTTTTTTTTTTTATGTTAATGTTCCAGTCACCTGTTGAAGAGACGCCGGGGGGGTCTGTGTGTTTTCCCCTGCCACACATCACTGCACTGGCTTAAACATCAGCACTGTGATTTGTGGTGTGTTTTTGCCCTGGAACCTGCTCTCCTGGTTCCCTGCTCAGTCCCCTTTTTAAACAGAAGAATGGGCGACTTGCAGTGACTCCACTTGCCAGCCCAAAGGGTCCCCACACCGGTGTATTTTGTATGGAGAACCACTGCTCCGGGGTGCCCGCAAAGAAGTCACGCGGGGCAAAGCAGTGGCATGGGGCGGCACAGCCAAGTTGGCCGAAACAGCCACACTGGTGACCATGGAGCTCCTACGCCTGGGAATTTCCTAGTTTGTGGGCAATAAAAATGCGGTGTCCACTCACCTTCTGCGCTTTCCACTGAGAGCTGCAATCCTGAGCTGTTCCAAAACGGCCATCTTGGATCGATCACTACTAATTCTTATATGCCTGTATATGGCTGGAAATATCCGTTTCTGGATTCTCCAAAGAAAGGGTTTCTAAACTGCTACATACACACATCAGTTTAACTCTGTAAGTTGACTGCACACCTTGACAACCATTCTGCTGGATAAGTCTGTTTTTCTTTTAGCACCAGATATTTCTCATTACAGTCTATCCTCCCATTCACTCTGGAATATCCAAAAGCAGCTTTCAGAAGAAACGTGTTTTGAACTCACTGAATCTGAATATAGATACAATATACTAAGATGAACCAACAAACAGCAGAGCAGTTTGAAATGTAAGTTTCTCCTGTGTTTTAGACGCAGTCTGACTGCTAATTCTTATATGGATGTATACGACTGGAAATATTTTTTTCTAGATTCTCAAACTAAAGCGTTTCTGAGCTGCTGCATACGCACATCAGTTTATGTCTGCACGTTGATTGCACAGCTTGACACCCATTCTGTTACATAGCTCCGTTTTTGTTTTAGAGCCAGATGTTTCTCATTGCATCATGTACTCCCATTACCTGTGGAATATCCAAACACTGCTTTTAGAAGAAGCCTGTTTCTAACTTGCTGAATCTAAACATAGATGCAACTTCGGAAGATGATCGTACACACAGCAGAGCAGTTTGAAATATACGTTTCTCCTGTGATTTAGACAAAGTCTTACTGCTAATTATTATATGCCTGTATATGACCGGAAATATCCGTTTCTAGATTCTCCAAAGGAAAGTTTTCTGAACTACTACATACACACATCAGTTTAACTCTGTAAGTTGAATGTTAACCTTGAAAACCATTCTAGTACATAGCTCTGTGTTTGCTTTAGAGCCAGGTATTTCTCATTACACAATATTCTCCCAATGACTCTTGAATATCCAAACACAGCTTTAGAATACACGTGTTTCTAACTCCCTTAATCTAAACATAGATACAACTTCCTAAGGTGAACAGAAACACAGCAGAACAGTTTGAAATATACGTTTCTGCTGTGTTTTAGATGCAGTCTTACAGCTAATTCTTATATGCATGAATAAGACTGGAATTATCCGATTCTGTATTCTCCAAAGAAAGGGTTTCTGAACTGCTACCTACACACATCAGTTTATCTCTATCAGTTGATTTTACACCTTAAAAACCATTCTGCTAGGTAACTCCATTTTTGTTTTAGAATCAGATATTTCACATTACAGCCTACACTTCCATTCACTTTGGAATATCCAAACGCAGCTTTTAGAAGAATCGTGTTTGTAACTCGCTGAATCTAAATACAGATGCAACTTCTTAAACTGAACGAACTCACAGCAGAGAAGTATGTAATATACGTGTCTCTTTTGTTTTAGACGGAGTTTTACTGGTAATTGTTATATGCCTGTATATCGCTGGAAATATCCTTTTCTGGATTCTCCAAAGAAAGAGTTACTTAATGTCTGCATACACACGAATGTATAACTCTGTAAGTTGATTGCACAACTTGACAGCTATTCTGCTAGAGAGCTTCGTTTCTCTTTTAGAGCCAGACATATCTGACAATATCCTATATTCCCATTCACTCTGGAATATCCCATCGCAGCTTTTAGAAGAAACCTCTTTCGAACCTGCTAAATCTAAACATAGGTGCAATTCCTAAGTTAAACACACAGCAGAGCATTTTGAAATATACGTTTCTCCTGGGTTTTAGGGACAGTCTTACTGCTAATTCTTATATGGCCTTTACGGCAGTAAATATCTGTTTATAGATTTCCTAAAGAAAGTGTTTCTGCAGTCCTGCATTCACACATCAGCTTAACTCTGTATGTTGATTGTAAACCTTGACAACCATTCTGATAGATAGCTTCATTTCTGTTTTAGAGCCACATATTTCTCATTACAGCCTATAGTCCCATTCAGTCTGGAATTTCCAAAGGCAGATTTTGAAGAAACGTGTTTCTAATTCGCTGAATCAAAACACAGATGCAACTTCTGAAGGTGAATGAACACACAGGAGAGCACTCTGAAAGATACGTTTCGCCTGTGTTTTGGACACAGTCTTACTGCTAATTCTTATATGCCGGTATACAGCTGGAAATATCTGTTTCCAGATACTTCAAAGAAAGAGTTTCTGAACTGCTGCATACACACATCAGTTTAACTTTGTAATATGAATGTACACCTTGAAAAGCATTCTGCTAGAGATCTCCGTTTTTGTTCAGAGCCAGATATTTCTCATTACAGCCTATATTCCCATTTCCTCTGGAATATCCAATCGCAGCTTTTAGAAGAAACGTGTTTCTAACTCGCTGAATGTAAACAAAAATGCAACTTCCTAAAGTGAACAAACACACAGCACAGCCGTTTGAAAGATATGTTTCTCCTGAATTTTAGATGCAGACTTACCACTAATTCTCATACGCCTGTAAATCGGTGGAAATATCTGTGTCTAGATTCTCAAAAGAAAGTGTTTTTCAGCTGCTGTATACAAATATCAGTTTAACTCTGTAAGTTGATAGTACACCTTAATCATTATGCTACATAGCTCCGTTTTATTATACAGCCAGATATTTCTCATTACAGCCTATACTCCCATTCACTCTGGAATACCCAAAAGCAGATTATGGAAGATACATGTTTTTAACTCGCTGAATTTAAACAGAGATGCAACGTCGTAAGATGAAGGAACACACAGCAGAGCAGTTTGAAACACACGTTGTTCCTGTGCTTTGGATGCAGCTTTACTGAGAATGTTTTTGTGCGCTCCATGGCTGGAAATATCTGTTTCTAGATTCTGTTTGGTAAGGGTTTCTGAACCTCTGCATAGACATATCAGTTTTACTCTGTAAGCTGTATGTAAACCTTGACAATCATTAAGCTAGATGATAGCTCTGTTATTGTTTTAGAGCCAAATATTTCTCATTACAGCCTATACTCCCATTCACTCTGGAATCTCCAAATGCAGCTTTCAGAAGAAATGTGTTTCTAACTCTCTGAATCTAAACATACATGCAACTTACTAAGGTTAACGAAGACACAGCAGAGTATTTTGAAACATATATTTCCCCTATCTTTTAGATGCAGTCTTACTGCTAATTTCTATATGCCTGTATATGGCTGGAAATATCTGTTTCTAGATTCTCCAGGGAGAGCGTTTCTGAACAGCTGCATAAACACATCAGTTTAACTGTGTAAGTTGACTTTATGCCTTGACAACCTTTCTGCTAGGTAGCTTAGTTTTTTTTTTAGACCCAGGTTATTCTCATTAAGCCTATGCTCGCATTAACTCTGGAAGATCCAAACGCAGATTTTCGAAGAAGCGTGTTCTCTAACTCGCCGAATCTAAACATAGATACAACTTCCTCAGGTGAACGAACACACAGAAGAGCAGTTAGAAAGATACATTTCTCCGGTGTTTTGGACGCAGCCTTACTGCTAATTCTTATGCCGAATATGGCTGCAAATATCTGTTTCTAGATTCTCTAAAGAAAGGGTATCTGAACTGCTGCATACACACATCAGTTTAACTCTGGAAGTTGAATATACACCTTGATAACCATTGTGCTAGATACCTTCTTTTTTGTTTTAGAGCCAGATATTTCTCATTACAGCCTATCCTCCCCTTCACACTGGAATATCCAAACACAGATTATAGAAGAAACGTGTTTCTAACTCGCTGAATATACAGATAGATGCAACTTCCTAAGGTGAACGAAACACAGCAGAGCCGTTTGAAAGATACGTTTCTCCTGTGTTATAGATGCATTCTTATTGCTAATTCTTATATGCCCTTTAGGGGTGGATATATCAGTTTCTACATTCTCTAAAGAAAGCGATTCTGAGCGGTTGCAAGGAAATCAGTTTAACCCTGTAATTTGAAAGAACACCTTGACAACCATTCTGATAGATAGCTCCGTTTTTGTTTTAGAGCCAGATACTTCCCATTACACCCTATACTCCTATTCACACTGGAATATCGAAACGCAGCATTTACAAGAAACGTGTTTCTAACTCGCTGAACCCAAGAATAGATGCAAATTCCTCAGAGGAACGAACACACAGCAGAGCAGTTTGAAAGAGACGTTCCTCCTGTGTTTTAGACGCAATCTTACGGCTAATTTATATATGTCTGTATACGGCTGGAAATATCTGTTTGCAGACTCTTCAAGGAAAGGTTTTCTGAACTGCTGCATACACACATCAGTTTAACTCTGTAAGCTGAATGTAAACCTTTACAACCATTCTGTTACATAGCTTCATTTTTGTTTTAGAGCTAGATATTAAACATTACAACCTATATTCCCATTCACATGGGAATATCAAAACCCAGCTTTTGAAAGCAACTTGGTTCTAACTCGCTGAATCTAAACATAGATGAAAATTCCTAAGGTGAACGACCTCAATGCATAGCAGTTTGAAAGACACATTTCTCCTGTGTTTTAGAAGCAGTCTTAACGCTAATTTTATGAGTGTAAATCTCTGGAAATATCTGTTTCTAGATTTTTGAAAGAAAGTATTTCTGAACTGCTGCATACACACATCAGTTTATCTCTGTAAGGTGACTGTAAACTTGCAAATGATCCTGCTAGGTAGCTCCGTTTTTGTTTTAGAGGCAGATATTCCTCATTACAGCCTGCACTCCCATTCACTCTGGAATATAAAAATGAAACTTATAGAAAAAACGTCTTTCTAAGTCGCTCAATGTAAAAATAGGTGTAACTTCCTAAGATGAATGAAAACACAGCAGAAGAGTTTGAAATATACGTTTCTCCTGTGTTTTAGATTCAGTCTTACTGCTAATTCTTATATGCCTGCATATGGCTGGAAATGTCTGTTTCTAGATTCCATAAAGAAAGGTTTTCTGAACTGCTGCCTACACACATCTGCTTAACTATGTCAGTTGAATATACACCTTTACAACCATTCTGCTAGATAGCTCCGTTTTTGTTTAGAACCAGATGTTTCTCATTACAGCCTATACTCCCATTTACATGGGAATATCCAAATCCAGCCTTTAGAAGAAACGTGTTTCTAACTCGCTGAATCTAAACATATTTGAAACATCCTTAGGACAACGAACACAGCAGAGTAGTTTGAAAGATACTTTTCCCCTGTGTTTTAGACGAAGTCTTACTGCTCCTTCTTATATGCCTGTATATGGCTGGAAATATCTGATTCTAGATTCTCCAAAGAAATGGTCTCTGAACTGCTGCATAAACACGTCACCTTACTGTGTAAGTTGATTGTATTTCTTGACAACGATTCTGCCAGATAGGTCCATTTTTGTTTTAGAGCCAGATATTTCTCATTACAGCCTGTACTCAATTCACTCTGGAATACCCAAATGCAGATTTTAGAAGAAACGTGTTTCTAACTCGCTTAATCTCAACATAGATGCAATTTCCTAAGGTGAATGAACACACAGCAGAGCAGTTTGAAATATATGTTTCTCCTCTGTTTTAGACGCAGTCTTACTGGGAATTCTCATATGCCTTTTATGGCTGGAAACATCTGTTTCTAGGTTGTCTATATAAAGGATTTATGAACTGCTGAATACACACATCAGTTTAACTCTGTAAGCTGAATGTACACCATGACAACGATTCTCCTAGTTAATTTCGTTCTTGTTTTAGAGCCAGATATTTCTCATTACAGCCTATAATCCCACTCACTCTTAAATATCCAAATGCAGCTTTTAGAAGAAACATGTTTCTTTCTCGCTGAATCTAATATAGATTCAACTTCCTAAGGTGAACAAGCACACAGCACAGCAGTTTGAAAGATACGTTTCTTGTGTGTTGTAGACACAGTATTACTGCTAATTTTTCTTTGCCTGTATATGCCTGGAAATATCTGTTTCTGGTTATGCAAAAAAAGGGTTTCTGAACTGCTGCATACACACATCAGTTTGACTCTCTAAGTTGAATGTACACCTTGACATCTATTCTGCAAGATAGCTCCGTTTTTGTTTTAAAGTCAGATATTTCTCGTTACAGCCTATGCTCCCATTCTCTCTTTAATATCCAAACACATCTTTTAGATAAATGTGTTTCTAACTCAATGAATCTAATCATAGATGCAACTTACAAAGGTGACTGAACGGCAGCAAAGCAGTTTGAAAGAAAAGTTTCTCCCGTGTTTTAGACACAGACTTACAGCGAATTTTTATGTGGCCATAATGGCTGGAAATGTCCGTTCCTACATTGTCTTAAGAAAGGCATTCTGAACGGTTGCATACACACATCAGTTTACCTCTGTAAGTTCAATGTACACCTTGACAACCATTCTGCTAGGCAGGTCCGTTTTTTTGTTTTAGAGCCAGATATTTCTCATTACAGCCTATACTCCCATTATCTCTGGAATATCCAAACACACCTTTTAGAAGAAATGTGTTTCTAACTAGCTGAATCGAAATATAGATGCAACTTCCTAAGGTTAAAGAACACAGCATAGCACTTTGAAAGACACGTTTCTTCTGTGTTTTAGATCCCATCTTCCTGCTAATACTTAAATGCCTGTGTATGGCTGGAAATATCTGTTTCTAGATTCCATAAACAAAGGGTTAGTGAACTGCTGCATAGAAATATCAGTTTAACTATGTCCGTTGAATATACACTTTTACAATCTTTCTTCCAGATAGCTCTGTTTTTGTTTTAGAGCCAGATATTTCTCATTACAGTCTATACTCCCATTCACACTGGAACATGCAAACGCAGCTTTTAGAAGAAACGTGTTTCTAACTCGCTGAATCTAAACATAGATGCAAATTCCTCCGGTCAACGATCACACAGTAGAGCAGTTTGAAACATACAATTCTCTTGATTTTTGATGCAGTCTTACCCCTATATTCTTATATGCCTGTAAATGGCTGGAAATATATGTTACTAGATTCTCTAAAGAAAGTGTTTCTGAGCTGCTGCATACAAATATGAGTTTAATTCTGTAAGTTGATAGTACACCTTGACAATCATTCTGGTAGATAGCTCTGTTTTTGTTTTAGAGCCCAAAATTTTTCATTATAGCCTACATTCCCATTTACTCTGGAATATCCAAATGCCGTTTCAGAAGAAACGTGTTTCTTACTTGCTGAATCTAAACGTAGATGCAACTTCGTAAGTTGAGCGAACACAGAGCAGAGTAGTTTGAAAGATACATTTCTCCGGTGTTTTAGATACAGTCTTATTGCTATTTCTTAAATGCCTGTATATGGCTGGAAATATCTGTTTCTAGATTCCATTAAGAAATTGTTTGTGAACTGCTGCATACACACATCAGTTTAACTATGTCAGTTGAATGTAAACCTACACAACCATTCTTCTAGCTTTCTCGGTTTTTGTTTTAGAGCCAAATATTTCTCATTATAGCCTATACTTCCATTCACACTGTAATATCCGAACCTAGCTTTTAGAAGAAATGTGTTTCTAACTCGCTGAATCTAAACATAGATGAAAATTTCTAAGGTGAACCATCATAGAGCAGAGCAGTTTCAAAGATACATTTCTCCTATGTTTTAGACGCAGCCTTACCACTAATTTTTATTTGCCTGTAAATGGCTGGAAATATCTGTTTCTGGATTCTTCAAAGTGTTTATGAGCTCCTGCATACAAATATCAGTTTAACTGTGAAAGTCGTTTTTATACCTGGACAGCCATTCTGCCAGATAGTTTCCTTTTTGTTTTACAGCCAGATATTTATCAGTACAACCTATACTCCCATTTACTCTGTAATATCCAAACGCAGATTTTAGAAAAAATGTGTTTCTAATACGCTGAATCTAAACATTGATGCAGCTTCCTAAGGTGAATGAGCACACAACAGTGCAGTTTGAAATATACGTTTCTCCGGTGTTTTAGACGCAGTCTTCCAGCTCATTCTTATATGCCTGTATATGGCTTTAAATATCTGTTTCTAGACTCTCCAAAGTAAGGGATTGTGAACTGCTGTATACACACATCGGTTTAACTGTGAAAGGTGAATGTACAACTTAAGAACCATTCTGCTGGATAGCTCTATTTTTGTTTTTGAGCCAGATATTTCTCTTTACAGACTAGACTCCCATTCACTCTGGAATATCCATACGTGGCTTTCAGAAGAAACGTGTTTCTAACTCGCTGAATCTAAACAGAGAGAGATGCAACTTCCTAAGGTGAACAAACCCACAGCAGAACAGTTTGAAAGATACTTTTCTCCTGTGTTTTTGATGCAGTCTTACTGTTAATTCTTAAATGCCTGTATATGGCTGGAAATATATGTTTATAGATCCCATAAAGAAAGGTTTTCTGAACTACTGCATACATACATCAGTTTAACTATGTCAGTTGAATGTACACCTTTACAACCATTCTGCTAGACAGTTCCGTTTTTGTTTTAGAGCCAGATATTTCTCATTGTAGCCTATACAACCATTGACTCTGGAATATCCAATCCCAGCTTTTAGAAGAAACGTGTTTCTAATTCGCTGTATCTAAACATAGATGCAACTACCTAAGGTGAACGAACGCACAGGAGAGCAGTTTGAAAGGTACATTTCTTCTGTGTTTTAGATGCAGTCTTACAGCTATTTCTTATATGCCTGCATTTGGCTGGACATGTCTGGTTTTAGATTCTCCCCAGAAAGGGTTTCTGAACTGGTGCATACACACAGAAATTTACTTCTATACGTTGATTGCTGACATTGAAAAACATTCTGTTAGATAGCTTCGTTTTCCTTTTAGAGCCAGATATTTCTCATTAAAGCCTTTACTCCCATTTATTCTGGAGCATCCAAATGCTGCTCTGAGAAGAAAGATGTTTCTAACTCGCTGAATGTAAACATAGATGCAACTCCCTAAGGTGAATAAACACACAGCAGAGCAGTTTGAATGGTAAGTTTTTTCTGCGTTTTAGATGCAGTCTTACCGCTTTTTCTGATATGCCTGCATTTGGCATGAAATCTCTGTTTTTAGATTGTCTCCAGAAAAGGTTTCCGAAGTGCTGAATCCACAAAGCAGTTTAACTTTCTAAGTTGAGTGCCCAAATTGAAAACCATTCTGTTAGATAGCTCCGTTTTCTTTTTAGTGCCAGATATTCTTCATTAAAGCATTTACTACCATTCACTCTGGTATATGCAAACGCTGGTCCTATAAGAAAGGTGTTTCTAACTAGCTGCATCTAAACGTACAAGCAGCTCCCTAAGGTGAATAAACACACAGCAGAGCAGTTTGAAACATGCGTTTCTTCTGTGTTCTAGATGCAGTCTTACTGCTATTGCTTATACGCCTGGTTTTGGCTGGAAATGTCTGTTTTGAGATTCTCCCCAGAAAGGGTTTTGGGAACTGCTGCATACACACATCAGTTTAACTCTTTGAGTTGACTGCACACCTTGAACACGATTCTGTTAGATAGCTCTGTATTTGTTTTTGAGCCAGATATTTTTCATTAGAGCTTATACTCCCATTCACTCTTTAATAACCAAACGATGCTCCTAAAATAAAGGTCTTTCTAACTCACTGAAACTAAACATAGATACAACTTCCTAAGGTGAATGACCGCCCAGCAGAGCAGTTTGAAACATGCGTTTCTTCTGAGTTTTAAACGAATTTTTACTGCTATTACTTATATGCCGGCATTAGGTTGGAAATGTCTGTTTTTAGATTGTCCCCAGAAGGGTTTCTGAGCTGCTGCATACACACAGCCGTTTCTCTCTGTACGTTGAATGCACACATTGAAAACCATTGGGTAAGATAGCTCCGTTTTCCTTTTAGAGCCACATATTTCTCATTGCAGCCTATACTCCCATTCAGTCTGGAATATCTAAATGCAACTTTTAGAAGAAGCGTTTTTCCAACTCGCTGAATCCAAACATAGATGCAACTTCCTAAGGTGAACCAACACACAGCAGAGCAGTTTGAAATAGACGTTTCTTCTGTGTTTTAGACGTAGTCTTACTGTAATAATTATATGCTTGTGTATGGCTGGAAATATCCGTTTTTAGATTCTCCCAAAAAGGGTTTCTGAACTGCTACATGCACACATCAGTTTAAGTCTCTAACGTGAATTTACACCTTGACAACCATTCTGCTACATAGCTCCGTTTTTGTTTTAGAGCCACATATATCTCATTACAGCATATAATCCCATTCACTCTGGAATATCCAAACGCAGCTTTTAGAAGAAATGTGTTTCCAACTCGCTGCATCTAAACATAGATGCAGCTTCCTAAGGTGAACCAACACGCAGCAGCACAGTTTGAAATATATGCTTTTCCTGTGTTTTAGACGCAGTCTTACTGCTAACTCTTATATGCCTGTATATGGCTGGAAATATCCGTTTCTAGATTCTCCAAAGAAAGGGTTTTTGAACTGCGACATACATACATCACTTTAACTGTGTGAGTTGAATGTGCACCTTGACAACCATTCTGCTAGATAGCTCCATTTTTGTTTTAGAGCCAGATATTTTTCATTACAGCATATACTCCCATTCACTCTGGAATATCCAAACACAGCCTTTAGAAAAAACAATAGCAATCTTACTGCTATGTCTTATATCTCTTTATACGGCTGGAAATATCAGTTTCTGGATTCTCAAAAGAAATGGTTTCTGAACTGCTACACACACACATCATTTTAACTCTGTAAGTTGAATGCACATCTTGACAACCATTCTGCTAGATAGTTCCTGTTTTGTTTTAGAGCAAGAGATTTCTCATTACAGCATATAACCATTTCACTCTGAAATATCCAAACCCAGCTTTTATAAGAAACGTGTTTCTCACAGGCAGAATCTCAACAGGGATGCAACTTCTTAAGGTGGACAAATACAGATCAGAGCAGTTTGAAATACATGTTTCTCCTGTGTGTTAGACGCACACCTACTAGTAATTCTGATATGCCTGTTTATGGCTGGAAATATCCGTTATTGGATTTTCAAAAGAAAGGGTTTCTAAACAGCTACATACACACTTCAGTTTAACTCTGTAAGTTGAATGTACTGCTTTGAAAACCATTCTGCTAGATAGCTCCGTTTTTGTTTGAGAGCCACATATTTCTCATTACAGCGTATACTCCCATTCACTCTGTAATATCCAAATGTAGCTTTTACAAAAAACGTGTTTCTAACTCACTGAATCTAAACACAGATGAAACTTCCTTAAGCCAATGAACACACAGCAGAGGAGTTTGAAATATACTTTTCTCGTTTGCTTTAGTCACTGTCTGACTGCTAATTCTTATATGACTGTATATTCCTGGAAATAACCTTTTTTAGATTATCCAAAGAAAGTGTTTCTGAACTGCTACATACACACATCTGTTTAAACCTGTAAATTGAATGTACAGCTTGACAACTATTCGGCTATTTAGCTCCGTTTTTGTTTTAGAGCCAGATAGTTCTCATTATGGCTTGTACTCCCATTCACTCTGGAATATCCAGACGTAGTTTTTAGAAGAAATGGGTTTCTCGCTCGTTAAATCTGAACATAGATGCAACTTGCTAAGGTGAGGAAACACATAGCACGGCAGTTTGAAATGTAAGTTTCTCCTGTGTTTAGATGCAGTTTTACAGTCTTCCTGCTAATTCTTATATGCCTGTATATGGCTGGAAATATTTGTTTCTAGATTTCGTTAAGAAAGCGTTTGTGAACTGTTGCATACACACATCAGTTTATCTATGTCAGTTTAATGTAAACCTTCACAACCATTCTTGAAGATATCTCCGTTTTTTGTTTTAGAGCCAGATATTTCTCATTACAGCCTATACTTCCATTCACACTGGAATATCCAAATCCAGGTTTTAAAAGAAACGTGTTTCTAACTCGCTGAATCTAAACATAGATGCAAATTCCTAAGGTGAACGATCACACAGCAGAGCAGTTTGAAAGATCCTTTCCTGCCGTGTTTTAAACGCAGGTTTACCGCTAATTCTTATATGCGTGTAAATGACTGAAAAAATCTGTTTCTAGATTCTCGAAAGAAAGTGTTTATTAGCTGCTGCATACAAACATGAGTATAACTCTGTAAGTGGATTGTACATCTTGTCAATCATCTGCTACATAGATCTGTTTTTGTTTTAGAGCCAGATATTTTTCATTACAACCTATACTCCCTTTATCTCTGGAATATCCACACGCAGCCTTAGAAGAAACGTGTTTGTAACACGCTGAATCTAAACATAGATGCAAGTTCCTAAGTTGAACAAACCCACCCCACAGCAGTTTGAAAGATAACTTTCTCTTGTGTTTTAGATGCAGTATTACTGCTAATTCTTATATGCTTGTATATGGCTGGAAATATCTCTATCTAGATTATTTAAAGAAAAGGTTTCCTAACTAATGCATACAGACATGAGTTTATCTCTGTAAGCTGATTGGATACCTTATCAGCCATTCTGCTAGATAGCTTCGTTTATATTTTAGAGCTATATATTTCTCCTTACATCCTATACTTCCATTCACTGTGGAACATCCTAACACAGATTTTAGAGGAAACTTGTTTCTAACTCGCTAAATCTAAACATAGATGCAACTTCCTAAGGTTAATGAACACACAGCAGAGCAGTTTGAAAGGCACACTTCTCCTGTGTTTTACACGCTCTCTTACTGGTTATTATTATATGCCTGTATATGGCTGGAAATATCTTTTTTCTAGATTCTCCAAAGAAATGAGTCTGAACTGCTGCATACACACATCAGTTTCACTCTGTAAGTTGAATTGAGGCCTTGACAACCATTCTGCTAGATAGCTCCATTTTTGTTTTAGAGCCTGATATTTCTCATTACAGCCTCTATTCACATTTACTCTGGAGTATCCAAACGCAGCTTTTAGAAGAAACTTGTTTCTAACTCGCTGAATCTAAACATAGAGGCAACTGCCGAATGTGAACAAAACCACAGCACAGCAGTTTGAAAGATACGTTTCTCTTGTGTTTTAGATGCAGTCTTACTGCTAATTCTTATATGCCCCTATATGACTTGAAATATCTGTATCTAGATTATGTAAAGAAAGGGTTCCCCAACTCCTGCATACACATATTAGTTTAACTCTGTAAGTTGATTGTACACCTTGACAACCATTCTGCTAGATTGCTTCGTTTTTGTTTTAGAGCCAGATATTTCTCATTACAGCTTACAGTGCCATTCACTCTAGAATATCCAAACGCAGCTTTTAGAACAAACGTGTTCCTAACTAACTCGCTGAATCTAAATGTAGATACAAATTACTCATGTTAACGAACACACAGAAGAGCAGTTGGAAAGATATGCTTCTCCTCTGTGTTAGATGGAGTCTTACTACTCATTCTTAAATGCCTGTATATGGCTGGAAATATGTATTTCTAGATTCCATAAAGAAAGGGTGTCTGAATTAAAGCATGCACACATCAGTTTAACTATGTAAGTTGAATGGTGAGCTTGACAACCATTCTGCTGGATAGATCCGTTTTTGTTTTAAGGCCAGATATTTCTCATTACAGCCTATATTCACATTTATTGCAGAATATCCAAACGCAGCTTTTAGAAGAAACGTGTTCCTAACTTGCTGAGTCTAAACATAGATGCAACTTCCTAAGCTGAACGAACCCACAGCACAGCAGTTTAAAAGATACATTTCTCCTGTGTTTTAGACGCAGTCTTGCTGCTAATTCGTAAATGCCTGTATATGGCTGGAAATATCTGTTTGTAGATTTCATAAAGAAAGGGTTTCTGAACTGCTGCATACACACATCTGTTTAACTATGTCAGTTGAATGTTAACATTGACAACCATTCTGCTAGATAACTCCGTTTTTGAGTCAGATATTCCTCATTAAATCCTATACTTCTATTTACACTGAAATATCTAATCCCAGCTTATAGAATAAACGTGTTTCTAACTAGGTAAATCTAAACATAGATGCAAATCCCTACGTTGAACGATCACACAGCAGAGCAGTTTGAAAGGCACGTTTCTTCTCTGTTTTAGATGCAGTCTTACTGCTATTTCCTATATGCCTGCATTTGGCTGGATGTGTCTGGTTTTATATTCTCCCCAGAAAGGGTTTCTGAACTGGTGCATACACACAGAAATTCACTTCTGTAAGTTGAATACTGACATTGAAAAGCATACTGTCAGATAGCTTCATTTTCATTTTAGAGCCAGATATTTCTCATTACAGCCTATACTCCCATTTATTCTGGAACATCCAAATGCTGCTCCGAGAAGAAAGATGTTTCTAACTTGCTGAATGTAAACATAGATGCAACGCCCTAAGGTGAACGTACACACAGCAGAGCAGTTTGAAAGGTAAGATTCTTCTGTGTTTCAGATGCAGTCTTATCGCTGTTTCTGATATATCTGCATTTGGCCTGAAATCTGTTTTTAAATTGTCTCCAGAAAAGGTTTCCGAACTGCTGTATACACAAAGCAATTTACCTTTGTAAGTTGAATGCACACATTGAAAACCATTTTGTTAGATAGCTCCATTTTCCTTTTAGTGCCAGATATTCTTAATTAAAGCATATACTCCCATTCACTCTGGTATATGCAAACGCTGGTCCTATAAGAAAGGTGTTTCTAACTCGCTGCATCTAAACATACAAACAGCTCCCTAAGGTAAATAAACACACAGCAGAGCAGTTTGAAAGATACGTTTCTTCTGTGTTCTAGATGCAGTCTTTCTGCTATTGCTTATGTGCCTGGTTTTGGCTGGAAATGTCTGTTTTGAGATTCTCCCCAGAAAGGGTTTCGGAACTGCTGCATACACACATGAGCTTAACTCTTTAAGTTGAGTGTACACGTTGACCACGATTATGTTAGCTATCTCCGTATTTGTTTTTAAGCCAGGTATTTCTCAATACACCTTATACACCCATTCACTCTTTAATAACCAAACGATGCTCCTAAAATAAAGGTCTTTCTAACTCGCTGAAACTAAACATAGATGGAACATCCTCAGGTGAACGAACACACAGCAGAGCAGTTTGAAACATATGTTTCTTCTGAGTTTTAAACAAATTTTTACTGCTATTTCTTATATGCCTGCATTTGGCTGCAATTACTTGTTTTTAGATTGTTCCCTGAAGGGTTTCTAAGCTGCTGCGTATACACAGCCGTTTCACTCTGTACGTTGAATGCACACATTGAAAACCATTGGGTTAGATAGCTCCGTTTTCCTTTTGGAGCCAGATATTTCTCATTACAGCATACGCTCCCATTCACTCTGGAATATCCAAACGCTGCTCCTAGAATAAAGGTGTTTCTATCTCTCTGAATCTAAACATAAATGCAACTCCGTAAGGTGAACAAACACACAGTGGAGCAGTTTGAAAGATACGTTTCTTCTGTGTTTTAGTCAAATTATTACTTGTATTTCTTATATGCTTGCATTTGGCTGTATATGTCTCTTTTTAGATTCTCCCCAGAAGGAGTATCTGAGCTGCTGCATACACACAGCAGTTTAACTCTGTAAGCTGAAAGTACACCTTGACAACCATCCTGCTAGATACCTCAGTTTTGGTTTCAGAGCCAGATATTTCTCATTAAAGCACATGCTCACTTTCACTCTGGATTAGCGACAGGCAGATTTTAGAAGAAAGGTGTTTCTACCTCGTTGAATCTATACATAGATGAAATTTCCTGAGGTTAATGAACACACAGCGCAGCAGTTTTCAATATAGGTTTCTCCTGTGTTTTAGATGCAGACTCACTGCTAATTCTTATATGTCTGTATATGACTGGAAATATCCGTCTCTAGATTCTCTAAAGAAAGTGTTTCTGAACTGCTACATAAACACATCAGTTTAACTCTGTAAGTTGAATGTAAACCTTGACAAACATTCTGCTAGAGAGCACCATTCTTTTTTAGAGCCAGATATTGCTCATTACAGCATATACTCCCGTTCATTCTGGAATATCCAAACGCAGCTTTTAGAAGAAACGTGTTTCCAACTCGCTGATTCTAAACATAGATGCAACTTGCTAAGGTGAACGAACACACAGCAGAGCATTTTGAAATATACGTTTCTCCTGTGTTTTAGACGCAGTCTTATTCCTAATTCTTATGTGCCTGTATATGGCTGGAAGTAATCGATTCTAGAATCACCAAAGAAAAGATTTCTGAACTACTACATACACACATCATTACAGCATATAGTCCCATTCAGTCTGTCATATTCAAACTCTGATTTTAGAAGAAACGTGTTAATAATTTGCTTCATGTAAACATAGATGCACCTTCCTAAGTTGGACGAACACACAGCAGAGCAGTTTGAAAAAAATGTTTCTCCTGTGTTCTAGAGGCAATCTCACTGCTATTTCTTACATGCCTGTATATGGCTGCAAATATCCGTTTCTAGATTCTCCAAAGTGTTTCTGAACTGCCACATACACACATATATTTAATCCTGTACGTTGAAGGTACAGCTTGACATCCATTCCTCTAGACAGTTCCGTTTTTGTTTCAGAGCCGGATGTTTCTCATTACAGCATATAGTCCCATTCACTCTTGAATATCCAAAAGCAGCTTTTAGAAGAAACGTGTTTCCAACTCGCTGAATCAAAACAAAGATGCAATTTACTAAGATGAATGAACACACAGCAGAGCAATTTGAAATATACGTTTCTCCTTTGTTTTAGACGTAGTCTTGCTGCTAATTTTTATATGCTTGTATATGGCTGGAAATGTCCGTTTCTAGATTCTCCAAAGAAACGGTTTCTGAGCTGCTAAATACACACATCAGTTTACCTGAGTACGTTGAATGTACACCGTGACAACCACTCTGCTATATAGTTCCATTATTGTTTTAGTGCCTGGCATTTCTGATCACAGCCTATACTCCCATTCACTCTGGAATATCCAAACGCAGCTTTTAGAAGAAACGTGTTTCTAAGTTGCTGAATCTAAACATAGTATCAACCTACTAAGCTGAACGAACACACAGCAGAGCAGTTTGAAATATACGTTTTTCCTGTGCTTTAAACGCAGTGTTCCTGCGAATTCTTATACGCCTGTATATGGCTAGAAATATCTGATTGTAGATTCTCCAAAGAAAGGATTTCTGAACTTTTGCACACACATATCAATTATCTCTGTATGTTGATTTTACAGCTTGACAACCATTGTTCTTGAAATCTCCGTTTTTGTTTTAGAGCAAGATCTTTCGCATTACAGCCTATCCTCCCATTTACTCTGGAATATCCAAACGCAGCTTTTACAAGAAACGTGTTTCTAAGTCGCTAAATCTAAATATAGATGTAACTTCCTAAGGAGAACGAACACAAATCAGAGCAGTTTGAAATATATGTGCCTCTTGTGTTTTCAACGCAGTCTTACTGCTAATTCTTTTTACCTGTATATGGCAGCATATATCTATTTCTAGATGAACCAAAGAAAGGGTTTCTGAACTGCTGCATACACACATCAGTTGAACTCTGTAAGCTTATTGTACAGCTTGACAACCATTCTGCTAGATAGCTCCGTTTTTGTTATAGGCCAAGATATTTCTCATTATAGCCTGTCCTACCATTCACTCTGGAATATCGAAACGGAGCTTTTATAAGAAACGTGTTTCTAACTCGCTGAAGCTAAACATAGATGTAACTTCCTATGGTGAACGAGCACCAAGCAGGGTAGTTTGAAGTATACGTTTCTCCTGTGTTTTAAACGCAGTCTTACTGCTAATTCTCATTTGCCTGTATATGGCTGGAAATATCTGTTTCTAGGTTCCACGAAGAAAGGGTTTCTGAACTGCTGGACACACATCAGTTTAACTCTGTAAGTTGATTGTACAGCTTGACAAGCATTCTGCTAGATAGCTCCGTTTTTGTTTTAGAACAAGAAATTTCTTATTATGGCCTATACTCCCATTCATTCTGGAATATCCAAAAGCAGCTTTTAGATGAAACATGTTTCTGACTCGCTGAATCTAAACATATATACAACTTTATAAGGTGAGCGAACTCAAAGCAGAGCAGTTTGAAATATAGGTTTCTCCTGTGTTTTAAACGCAGTCTTCATGTGCATTCTTATATGCCTGTATATGGCTGGAAATATCTGTTTCTAGATTCTCCAAAGTAAGGATTTCTGAACTGCTGCACACACACATCAGTTTAACTCTATATTTTCACTGTGCAGCTTGACAACCATTATGATAGATAGCTCTGTTTTTGTTTTAGAACAAGAAATTTCTCATTACAGCCTATCCTCCCATTCACTCTGGAATATCCAAACACAGCTATTAGAAGTAACGTGTTTCTCACTCACAGAATCTAAACATAGATGCAACTTCTTAAGCTGAAGGAACACGCAGCAGAGCATTTGGAAATATACGTTTCCTCTGTGTTTTAAACGCAGTCTTACTGCTAACTCTTACATGCCTGTATATCGCTGGAAATATCTCTTTCTAGATTCTTCAAAGAAACGATTTCTGAGCTGCTGCACACACACATCAGTTGAACTCTGTAAGCTGATTGTACAGCTTGACAAGCATTCTGAAAGATAGCTCCGTTTTTGTTATACAGCAAGACATTTCTCATTACAGCCTATCCTCCCATTCACTCTGGAATATCCAAACGCAGCTTTTAGAAGAAACGTGTTTCTAACTCGCTGATTCCAAATATAGATGCAACTTCCTAAGGTGAACGAACTCAAAGGAGAGCACTTTGAAATATACGTTTCTCTTGTGTTTTAAACGCAGTCATACTGCTAATTTATATGACTGTATATGGCTGGAAATATCCGTTTGTAGATTCTCCAAAGTAAGGATTTCTGAACTACTGCACACACACATCACTTTAACTCTGTAAAGTGATTGCACAGCTTGACAACAATTCACCTAGATAGCTGCGTTTTTGTTTTAGGGCAAGATATTTCTCATTACAGCCTGAAGTCTCATTCACTCTAGAATATCGATACGGAGCTTTTAGAGGAAACGTGTTTCTAACTCGCTGAATCTAAACATAGTTGCAACTCACTAAGCTCCACGAACACACAGCAGAGCAGTTTGAAATATACGTTTTTCCTGTGTTTTAAACGCAGTCTTCCTGCTAATTCTTATCTGCCTGTATATGGCTAAAAATATCTGATTCTAGTTTCTCCAAAGAAAGGATTTCTGAACTGTTGCACACACACATCAGTTTCCTGTATAAGTTGATTGTACAGCTTGACAACCATTCTTCTAGATAGCTCCGTTTTTCTTTTAAAACAAGATATTTTGCATTACAGCCTATCCTCCCTATTACTCTGAAATAACCAAACGCAGCTTTTACAAGAAACGTGTTTCTAACCCGCTGAATCTAAACATCGATGGAACTTCCTAAGGTGAACGAACACAAATAAGAGCAGTTTGAAATATACGTGTCTCCTGTGTTTTCAACGCAGTCTTACTGCTAATTCTTATATGCCTGTATATGGCTGGAAATATCTGTTTCTACATTCTCCAAAGAAAGGGTTTCTGAACTGCTGCACACACACATCAGTTGAACTCTGTAAGCTTATTGTACAGCTTGACAACCATTCTGCTAGATAGCTCCGTTTCTGTTATAGGCCAGGATATTTCTCATTATAGCCTGTCCTCCCTTTCACTCTGGAATATCCAAACGCAGCATTTATTTTTTTTTTATTTTTTTTCCCATTTATTTATTTTATTGCATTTTAGGTTTTGGCAAACGCAGCATTTATAAGAAACTTGTTTCTAACTCGCTGAATCTAAACATAGATGCAACCTCCTAAGGTGAATGAACACAAAGCAGAGCAGTTTGAAATATATGTTTCTCCTGTGTATTAAATGCAGTCTTACTGCTAATTCTTATATGCCTGTGTATGGCTGGAAATATCCGTTTCTAGTTTATCCAAAGAAAGTGTTTCTGAACTGCTACATAGACACATCTGTTTAAGCATGTAAGTGGAATTTGGGTCTTGACAACCATACTGCTGGATAGCTCTCTTTTTTATTTGCAGCCAGATATTTCTCATTACAACATATACTCCCACTCACTCTGGAATATCCAAACGCAGCTTTTAGAAGAAACGTGTTTCCAATTCACTGAATCAAAGCGCAGATGCAACTTCCTAAGTTGAACCAACACACAGCAGAGTAGTTTGAACACACTGGGTCAGTTGGGGGGAAATAGGGGAGGTACAGTGGGGTGTGGGGAGCTGGGGAGATATAGCAAGGGGAGAAATGCCAGATGAAAGTGAT
Source organism: Sapajus apella (assembly GCF_009761245.1). NCBI lineage: Eukaryota > Metazoa > Chordata > Mammalia > Primates > Cebidae > Sapajus > Sapajus apella. Next base: position 65,377 of record NW_022437208.1, read on the forward strand.
GGGGTGAAAGGCAGCAAATCACACTGCTAGGTGTGTACCTATGCAACAATTTTGCATGTTCTTCACATGGACCCCAAAACGTAAAATGCAATAAAATAAATAAATGGGGGAAGATAAGAAAGAAATATATGTTTCTCCTGTTTTGGAAGCAGTGTTACTGCTAAGTATTATATTCCTGTATATGGCTGGAAATATCCGTTTCTTGATTCTCCAAAGAAAGGGTTTCTGAACTGCTACATACACACATCAGTTTAACTCTGTAAGTTGAATGTACACCTTGACAACTATTCTGCTAGATAGCTCCATTTCTGTTTTAGAGCCTGATATTTCTCCTCATAGCATATACTCCCATTCACTCTGGAATATCAAACGCAGCTTTTAGAAGAAACGTGTTTCCAACTCTCTGAATCTAAACATAGATGTAATTCCTTAGGTAAACCAACGTACAGCAGAGCAGTTTGAAATGTAGGTTTTTCCTGAGTTTTACACGCAGTCTTACTGCCAACTCTAATATGCCTGTATATAGCTGAAAATATCTGTTTCTAGATACTCCAAAGAAAGGGTTTCTGAACTGACACATACGCGCATCAGTTTAACTCTGTAAGTTGAATATCAACGTTGACAACCATTCTGCTAGACATCTCCATTTTTGTTTTACAGCCAGTTACTTCTCATTCCAGCATGTAATACCATTCACTCTGGAATATTCAAACGCAGCTTTTAGAACAAACGTGTTTCCAATTCGTGGAATGTAAACATAGTTGCGACTTCCTAACGTGAACCAACACAAAGCAAGCAGTTTGAAATAGACGTTTCTCCTGTGTTTTAAACTCAGTCTTACTGCTAATTCTTATATGAATGTATATGGCTGGAAGTATCTGTTTGCAAATTCTCCAAAGAAAGGATTTCTGAACTGCTGCACACACACATCAGTTCAACTCTGTAACTTGATTGTACACGTAGACATCCATTCTGCTAGATAGATCCGTTTTTGTTTTAGAGCAAGATATTTCTCATTACAGCCTATCCTTCCATTCACTCTGGAATATCCAAACGCAGCTTTTAGAAGAAAAGTGTTTCTTAATCACTGAATCTAAACATAGAGGCAACTTCCTCAGGTGAACGGACACAAAGCAGAGCAGTTTGAAATAGACGTTTCTCCTGTCTTTTAAACGCATTCTTACTGCTAATTCTTATATGCGTGTATATGGCTGGAAATATCTCTTTCTAGATTCTCCAAAGAAAGGATTTCTGAACTGCTGCACTCACACATCAGTTTACCTCTGTAAGTTCATTCTATAGCTTGACAACCATTTTGCTAGAAGCTCCGTTTTCGTTTTAGAGCAAGATATTTGTCATTACAGCCTATACTGTCATTCACTCTGGAATATCCAAACACAGGTTTTAGAAGTAACTTGTTTCTAACGCGCTGAAACAAAACATACATGCAACTTCCTAAGGTGAATGAATGCAAAGCAGAGCAGTTTGAAATAGACGTTTCTCCTGTGTTTTAAACGCAGTCTCACTACTAATTCTTATATGCCGGTACATGGCTGGAAATATCTGTTTCTAGATTCTCCAAAGAAAGGTATTTTGAACTGCTGCACACCCACATCAGTTTAAGTGTGTAAGTTTATTGTGCAGCTTGACAACCATTCTGCTAGATAGCTCCGTTTTTGTTATAGAGCAAGATATTTCCCATTACAGCCTACAATCCCATTCATTCAGGAATATCCAATGGCAGGTTTTAAAACAAAAGCGTTTCTTACTATCTGAATCTAAACATAGAGGCAACTTCCTAAGGTGAACGAACAGAAAGCAGAGCAGTTTGAAATAGACGTTTCCCCTTTGTTTTGAATGCAGTCTTACTGCTAATTCTTATATGACTGTATATGGCTGGAAACATCTGTTTCTAGACTCTCCAAAGAAAGGATTTCTGAACTGCTGCACTCACACATCAGTTTACCTCTGTAAGTTGATTGTACAGCTTGACAACCATTCTGCTAGATAGCTCCGTTTTTGTTTTAGAGCAGGATATTTCTCAATACAGCCTATACTCCCATACACTCTGGAATATACAAACGCAGCTGTCGGAAGAAACGTGTTTCTAACTCGTTGAATCTAAACATAGATGCAACTTCCTAAGGTGAACGAACACAAAGCAGAGCTGTTTGAAATAGACGTTTCTCCTGTGTTTGAAACGAGGTCTTACTGCTAGTTCTTATATGCCTATACATGGCTCAGAATATCTGTTTCTAGATTCTCCAAAGAAAGGATTTCTCAACTGCTACATGCACACATAAGTTTAACTCTGTAAGTTCATTGTGCAGCTTGACAACCATTCTGCTAGATAGCTCCGTTTTAGTTTTAGAGCTAGGTATTTCTCATTACAGCCTATACTCCCATTCACTCCAGAATATCCAAATGCAGTTTTTAGAAGAAACTTGTTTCTAAGTCGCTGAATCTAAACATAGATGCAACTTCATGAGGTGAACTAAGACAAAGCAGAGCTGTTTGAAATAGACGTTTCTCCTGTTTTTCAAACTGAGTCTCACTGCTAATTCTTATACGCCTGTATATGGCTGGAAATGTCTGTTTCTATATTCTCCAAAAAAACGATTGTTGAACTGCTGCACACACACATCAGTTTAACTCTGTAAGTTGATTGTACAGCTTGACAACCATTCTGCTAGATCGCTGCGTTTGTGTTTTAGAGCAAGACATTTCTCATTACAGCCTATACTCCCATTCACTCTGGAATATCCAAACGCATCTTTCAGGAGAACCTTGTTTCTACCTCGCTGAATCTAAACATACATGCAGCTTCCTAAGGTGAACGAACAAAAAGCAGAGCAGTTTGTAATCGCCGTTTCTCCTGTGTTTTAGACGCAGTCTTACTGCTAATTCTTATATGCCTTTATATGGCTGGAAATATCTGTTTATAGATTCTCTAAAGAAAGGATTTCTGAACTGCTGCACACACACATCAGTTTAACTCTGTACGTTGATTCTAAAGCTTGACAAGCATTCTGCTAGATAGCTGCATTTTTGTTTTAGAGCAAGATATTTCTCATTACAGCCTATACTCCCATTCACCCTGGACTATCCAATCGCAGGTTTTAGAAGAAACGTGTTGGTAAGTCGCTGAATGTAAACATAGATGCAACTTCCTAAGGTGAACAAACACAAAGATGAGCATTTTGAAATAGACATTTCTCCTGTGTTTTAAACGCACTCTCATTGCTAATTCTTATATGCTTGTATATGGCTGGAAATATCTGTTTGCAGGTTCTCCAAAGAAAGGATTTCTGAACTGCTGCACACACACATCAGTTTAACTCTGTAAGTTGATTGTACAGCTTGACAACCATTATGGTAGATAGCTCCGTTTATGTTTTAGAGCAAGATATTTCTCATTACAGCCTATAGTCTCATTCACTCTGGACTATCCAATCGCAGGTTTTAGAAGAAAAGTGTTTATAACTCGCTGAACCTAAACATAGAGGTAACTTCGTAAGGTGAATGAACTCAAAGCAGATCAGTTTGAAATTGACATTTCTCCTGTGTTTTAAACACAGCCTCACTTCTAATACTTTTATGCCAGTATATGGCTGGAAATATCTGTTTCTAGATTCTCCAAAGAAAGAATTTCTCAACTGCTTCACACTCATATCAGTTTACCTCTGTAAGTTCATTCTACAGCATGACAATCATTCTGCTATATAGCTCCGTTTTTGTTTTAGAGAAAGATATTTCTCATTACAGCCTATATTCACTCTGGAATATCCAAGTGCATCTTTTAGAAGAAACGTGTTTCTAACTCGCTGAATCTAAACATAGATG
>NW_022437208.1:79219-99410 GCF_009761245.1 Sapajus apella
CACTCTGGAATATCCAAAGGCAGCTTTTAGAAGAAACGTGTTTCTAAATCGTTGAATCTAAACATAGATGCAACTTCCTAAGGTGAACGAACACAAAGCAGAGCAGTTTGTAATAGACGTTTCTCCTGTGTTTTAAACGCAGTTTCACTGCTAACTCTTATATGCCTGTATATAGCTGGAAATATCTGTTTCTAGATTCTCCAAAGAAAGATTTCTGAACAGCTACAGACACACATCACTTTAACTCTGTAAGTTGATTGTACAACTTGACAACCACTCTGCAAGATAGCTCCGATTTTGTTTTAGAGCAACATATTTCTCATTACAGCCTATATTCCCATTCACTCTGGAATATCCAAACGCAGTTTTTAGAAGAAAAGTGTTTCTAACTCGCTGAATCTAAACATAGCTGCAACTTCCTAAGGTGATTGAACACAAAGAAGAGCAATTTGAAATACACGTTTCTCCTGTGTTTTAAACGCAGTCTCACTGGTAATTCTTATGTGACTGTATATGGCTGGAGATATCTGATTCTACATTCTCCAAGGAAAGGATTTCTGAACTGCTGTCCACACATGTCAGTTTACCTCTGCAAATTGATTGTACAACTTGACAACCATTCTGTGAGATATCTCCGTTTATGTTTTAGAGCAAGCTATTTCTCATTACCGCCTATAGTCCCATTCACTATGGAATATCCAAACGCAGCTGTTAGAAGAAACGTGTTTCTAACTCGCTGAATCTCTACATACAGGCATTTTCCTAAGGCTAACGAACACAAAGTAGAGCAGTTTGAAATAGATGTTTCTCCCGTCTTTTAAATGCATTCTTACTGCTTTTTCTTATATGCCTGTATATGGATGGAAATATCTGCCTCTAGATACTCCAAAGAAAGGATTTCTGAACTGCTGCACATACACATCAGTTCAACTCTGTAATTTCATACCACAGCTTGACAACCACCCTGCTAGATAGCTCCGTTTTTATTTTAGAGGAAGATATTTCTCAATACAGCCTATACTCCGATTCACTCTGGCATATCCAAACGCAGCTTTTAGAAGAAACGTGTTTCTACCTCGCTGTATCTAAATATAGATGCAACTTCCTAAGGCAAATGAGCGCAAAGCAGAGCAGTTGGAAATAGACGTTTCTGATGTTTTTCCAACGTTCTTACTGCTAATTCTTATGTGCCTGTATATGGCTGGAATTATCTGTTTTTAGATTCTCCAAAGAAAGGATTTCTGAACTGCTGCAGACACACATCAGTTTACGTCTCTAAGTTGATTGTACAGCTTGACAACCATTCTGCTAGATAGCTGTGTTTTTGTTTTTGAGCAACATATATCTCATTACAGCCTATACTCCCATTCATTCTGGAATATCCAAACGCAGCTGTTAGAAGAAAAGTGTTTTTTAACTCGCTAAATCTAAACATAGATGAAACTTCCTAAGGTGAATGAACACAAAGCACAGCAGTTTGAAATAGACGTTTCTGCTGTGTTTCAAACTCAGTCTTACTATTAATTCTTATGTGGCAGTATAGGGCTGGAAATATCTCTTTCTAGACTCCCCAAAGAAAAGATTTCTAAACTGCTGCACACACACATCAGTTTACCTCTGTAAGTTGATTGAAGAACTTGACAACCATTCTGCTAGACAGCTCCGGTTTTGTTTTAGGGCAAGATATTTCTCATTACAGCCTATATACTCCCTTTCACTCTGGAATATCCAAACGCAGCTTTTAGAAGAAACGTGTTTTTCACTCGTTAAATCTAAACATAGATGTAACATCCTTAGGTGAATGAACACACAGCAGAGCAGTTTGAATCAGACGTTTCTCCTGTGTTTTAAACGCAGTCTTACTGCTAATTCTTATAAGCCTGTATATGGCTGGAAATATCTGTTTCTAGATACCCCAAAGAAAGGATTTCTGAACTGCTGCACACGCACATCAGTTTTACTCTGTAAGTTGATTGTACGGCTTGATAACCATTCTGCTTGATAGCTCCGTTTTTGTTTTAGAGCAAGATATTTCTCATTACACCCTTTACTCCCATTGTCTCTGGATTATCCAAACCCAGCTTTTGGAAGAAAAGTGTTTCTAACTCCCTGAATCTAAACATAGAGGCAACTCATCATGGTGAACGAACACAAAGCAGAGCAGTCTGAAATAGTCGTTTCTCCTGTCTTTTAATCGCATTCTTACTGCTAATTCTTATATGCCTGTATATGGCTGAAAATACCTGTTTCTAGATTCTCCAAAGAAAGCATTCTGAACTGCTGCACACAAACAACAGTTTATCTCTGTAAGTTCATTCTACAGCTTGACAACCATTCTGCTAGATAGCTCCGTTTTACTTCTAGAGCAAGATATTTCTCATTAGAACCTATACTCCAATTCACTCTGGAATATCCAAACGCAGCTGTTAGAAGAAACGTGTTTCTAAGTCGCTGAATCTAAACATAGAGGCAACTCATCATGGTGAATGAACACAAAGCAGAGCAGTTTGAAATAGACGTTACTCCTGTGTATCAAAAGCAGTCTTACTGCTAAATCTTATATACCTGTATATGGGTGGAAATATCTGTTTCTAGATTCTGCAAAGAAAGGATTTCTGAACTGCTGCACTCACACATCAGTTTACCTCTGTAAGTTCATTCTACAGCTTGACAACCATTCTGCTAGATAGCTCGGTTTTTGTTATAGAGCAAGGTATTTCTCATTGCAGCCTATATTCCTATTCACTCTGGAATATCCAAACGCATCTTTTACAAGAAACGTGTTTCTAACTCGGTAAATCTAAACACAGATGAAACTTCCTAAGGTGAACGAACACAAAACAGAGCAGTTTGAAATAGACATTTCTCCTGTGTTTTAAAAGCAGTATTACTGCTAATACTTATGTGCTCTATATGGCTGGAAATATCCGTTTCTAGATTCCCCAAACAAAGGATTTCTGAACTGCTGCACCCACACATCACTTTAACTGTGTAAGTTGATTTTACAGCTTCACAACCATTGTGGTAGATAGCTGCGTTTTTGTTTTAGAGCAAGATATTTCTCATTACAGCCTATACTCCCATTCAATCTCGAATATCCAAACGCAACTTTTAGAAAAAACATATTTGTAACTCGCTGAATCTAAACATAGATGCAACTTCCTAAGGTGAAGGAACACACAGCAGAGCAGTTTGAAATAGAGGTTTCTGCTTTTTTTTTTTAATGCTGTCTTACTGCTAATTTTTACATTCCTGTGTATGGTTGGAAAGATCTGCTTCTAGGATCTCCAAAGAAAGCATTTCTGAACTGCTGCACACACATATCAGTTTAACTCTGTAATTTCATTGTACAGCTTGACAACCATTCGGCTAGATAGCTGCATTTTTGTTTTAGAGCAAGACATTTCTCCTTACAGCCTATACTCCCTTTCACGCTGGAATATCCAAACGCAGCTCTTCGAAGAAACGTGTTTCTAACTCGCTGAATCTAAACATAGATGCAGCTTTCTAAGCGGAATGAACACAAATCAGAGCAGTTTCAAATAGACGTTTCTCGTGTGTTTTAAACGCAGTATTAATGCTAATTCTTATATGCTTCTATATGGCCGGAAATATCTGTTTCTAGATTCTCCAAAGAAAGGATTTCTCAACTGCTGCACACACACATCAGTTTAACTCTGTAAGTTGATTGTAAAGCTTGACAACCATTCTGCTAGATAGCTCTGTTTTTGTTTTAGAGCAAGATATTTCTCATTACAGCCTATACTCCCGTTTGCTCTTGAATATCCAAACGCAGCTTTTAGAAGTAACGTGTTTCTAACTCGCTGAACCTAAATATAGAAGCAACTTCCTAAGGCGAACGAACACAAACAGAGCAGTTTGAAATAGACATTTCTCCTGTGTTTTACATGCAGTCTTACTGCTAATTCTTATATGCCAACATAGGGCTGGAAAATTCTACTTCTAGATTCCTCAAAGAAAGGATTTCTGAACTGCTGCAAACACACATCAGTTTACCTCTGTAAGTTGATTGTACAGCTTGACAACCATTCTGCTAGATAGCTCCGTTTTTGTTTTAGAGCAAGATATTTCTCATTACAGGCTATATTCCCATTCTCTCTAGTCTATCCATTCGCAGGTTTTAGAAGAAACGTGTTTCTAACTTACTGAATCTAAACATAGAGGCAACTTCCTAAGGTGAACGAACCCAAAACAGAGCAGTTTGAAATAGACCTTTCTTCTGTCTTTTAAACTCATTCTGACTGCCAATTCTTGTATGCCTGTATATGGATGGAAATATCTGATTCTAGATTTTATAAAGAAAGGGTTTCTTAACTGCTGCACACACACATCAGATTAACTCTGTAAGTTGATTGTGCAGCTTGACAACCATCGTGCTACATAGCTGCGTTTTTGTTTTACAGCAAGATATTTCTCATTACAGCCTGTACTCCCATTCACTCTGGAATATCCAAACGCAGCTCTTAGAAGAAACGTGTTTCTAACTCGCTGAATCTAAACATAGATGCAACTTCCTACGGTGAACGAACACGAACCACAGCAGTTTGAAATAAACGTTTCTCCTGTGTTTTACACGCAGTCTTACTGCTAGTTATTATATGCCTGTGTATGGCTGGAAATATCTGTTTCTATATTCTCCAAAGAAAGGATTTCTGAACTGCTGGACACACACATCAGTTTACCTCTGTAAGTTGATTGCACAGCTTGACAACCATTGTGTTATATAGCTCTGTTTTTTTTTCAGAGCATGATATTTCTCATTACAGCCTATACTCCCATTCACTCTGGAATATCCAAAGGCAGATTTTAGAAGAAACATCATTCTAACTCTCTCAATCTAAACATAGATGTAATTTCCTAAGGCGAACGAACACAAAGCAGAGCAGTTTGAAATATAGTTTTCTCCTGTGTTTTAAACGCAGTCTTACTGCTAATTCTTATATGCCTGTATATGGCTGGGAGTATCTGTTTCTAGATTCTTCGAAGAAAGGGTTTCTGAACTGCTGCACTCACACATCAGATTAACTCTGTAAGTTGATTGTACAGTTTGACAACCGTTCTGCTACATAGCTCCGTTTTTGTTTTAAACAAGATATTTCTCACTACATTCTATCCTCCCATTTACTCAGGAATATCCAAACGCAGCTTTCATAAGAAATGTGTTTCTAACTCGCTAAATCTAAACATTGATGCAACTTCCTAACGTGAACGAATACAAAGCATAATAGTTTGAAATATACGTTTCTCCTGTGTTTTAAACGCAGTCTTATTGCTAATTCTTATATGCCTGTATATGCCTGGGAATATCTGTTTCTGTATTCTCCAATGAAAGGATTTTTGAACTGCTGCAAACACACATCAGTTTAAATATGTAAGTTTATTGTGCAGCTTGACAACCATTCTGCTAGATAGGTGCGTTTTTGTTTTAGAGCAATATATTTCTCATTACAGTCTATTCTCCGATTCACTCTGGAATATCGAAACGCGACTTTTAGAAGAAACGTATTTCTACCTCCCTGAATCTACACATAGATGCAACTTCCTAAAGTGAACGAACAGAAAGCAGAGGAGTTTGAAATATACGTTTCTCCTGTGTTTTAAATGCAATCTTACTTCTAATTCTTATATGCATATATATGGCTGAAAGTATCTGTTTCTAGATTCTATGAAGAAAGTGTTTCTGAACTGCTCCACTCACACATCAGTTGAACTCCATAAGTTGATTGTACAGCTTTGCAACCATTCTGCTAGGTAGCTCCGTTTTTGTTTTAGAGCAAGTTATTTCACATTACAGCCTATGCTCTCTTTCACTCTGGAATGTACAACTGCAGCTTTTAGAAGAAACGTGTTGCTAACTCGCTGAATCTAAAGATAGATGCAACTTCCTAAGGTGAACGAACACAGAGCAGAGCAGTTTGAAACGTACGTTTCTCCTGTGTTTTAAACGCAGTCTTACTGCTAATTCTTATATGCCAATATATGGCTGGAAATATCTGTTTCTAGATTCTGCAAAGAAGGGATTTCTGAACTGCTCCACACACACATCAGTTTACCTCTGTAACTTGATTGTACAGCTTGACAACCATTCTGTTAGATAGCTCCGTTTTTGTTTTAGAGCAACATATTTCTCATAACAGCCTATATTCCCATTCACTCTGGAATATCCAAAGGCAGCTTTTAGAAGAAACGTGTTTCTAAAACGCTGAATCTAAACATACATGAGACTTCCAGAGTTGAACGAACCCAAAGCCGAACAGTTTGAAATATACGTTGCTCATGTGTTTTAAACGCAGTCTTACTGCTCATTCTTATATGCTTGTACATGGCTGGAAATATCTGTTTCTAGATTCTCCAAAGAAAGGATTTCTGAACTGCTGCACTCACACATCAGTTTAACTGTGTAAGTTGATAGTGCATTTTGACAACCATTCTGCTAGATAGCTCCGTTTTTGTTTTACAACAAGATATTTCTCACTACAGCCTATCCTCCCATTCACTCTGGAATATCCAAATTCAGCTTTTAGAAGAAACGTGTTTCTAACTCGCTGAAGCTAAACATAGATGCAGCTTCTTAAGGTGCACGAACACAAAGCAGAGCATTTTGAAATATACCTTCTGCTGTGTTTTAAACGCAGTCTTACTGCTAATTCTTGTATGTTGCATATGTCTGGAAATATCTGTTTCTAGATTCTCCAAAGAAAGTGTTTCTGAACTGCTGCACACACACATCAGTTGAACTCTGTAAGCTGATTGTACAGCTTGACAACCATTCTGCTCCATAGCTCTGTTTTTGTTTTAGAGCCTGATATTTCTCTTTACAGCCTATCCTCCCATTCACTCTGGAATATCCAAACGCAGGTTTTAGAAGAAACGTTTTTCTAACTCCCTGAATGTAAACATTGATGCAGTTTCCCAAGGTGATCGAAGACACAGCAGAGAAGTTTGAAATATACATTTCTCCTCTGCTTTAGGCGCAGTCTTACTGCTAATTCTTATACTCCTGTGTATGTCTGGAAATCTCCGTTTCTACACTCTCCAAAGAAAGCGTTTCTGAACTGCTACATACACCCATCAGTTTAACTCTACAAGTTCAAATGTACATATTGACAACCATTCTGCTAGATAGATCCGTTTGTTTTAGAGCCAGATATTTTTCATTATAGCATATACTCCCATTCATTCTGTAATAAGCAATCACAGCTACTAGAAGAACCGTGTTTCTAACTCGCTGAATATTAACATAGATGCAAGGTCCTAACTTGAAAGATCACACAGCAGAGCAGTTTGACATAAACGTTTCTCCTGTTATTTGGACACAGTCTTACTGCTATTTCTTACATGCCTGTATAGGGGTGGAAATATCCGTTTTTGGATTCTCCAAAGAAAGAGTTTCTTAACTGCTGGATACACACATCACTTTAACTCCATAAGGTGAATGTACACATTGACAACCATTCTCCTAGATAGCTTCGTATTTGTTCTAGAGCCAGATATTTATCATTACAGCATATAGTCCAATTCACTCTGGAACATCCAAACGCAGCTTTTAGAAGAAACGTGTTTCTAAATTTCTGAATGAAAACATAGATGCAACTTCCTAAGGTGAACGAACACACAACAGAGCAGTTTGAAATATACGTTTCTCCTGTGTTTTAAACGCAGTCTTACTGCTCATTCATATATGCCACTATACAGCTGGAAATATCCGTTGCTGAAGTGCTACACAAATTAGTTTACCTCTGTAAATTGAAAGTACAGCTTGACAACCAATCTGTTACCTAGCTTCGTTTTTGTTTTAGAACAAGATATTTCTCATTACAGCATATACTTGCATTCACTAGGGGATATGCAAACGCAGCTTTTAGAAGAAACGTGTTTCTAACTCGCTGAATCTAAACATAGATGCAAATTCCTAAGGTGAACGAACATACAGCAGATCAGTTTGAAATATGGCTTCCTCCTGTGTTTAGACGCAGTCTTACTGCTAATTTTTGTATGTCTGTACATGGCTGGAAATATCCTTTCCTATATTCTCCCAAGAAAGGGTTTCTGAACTGCAACATACATACATCAGTTTAACTCTGTAAGTTGAATGTACACCTTGACAACCATTCTGCTAGATGCTCCATTTTTGTTTTAGAGCCAGATATTTCTCATTTCAGTTTATTCTCCCATTCACTCTGGAATATCGAAATGTACCTTTTAGAAGAAACGTGTTTCTAACTTCCTGAATAGAAAAATAAATGCAACTTTCTAAGGTGTATGAACATACAGTAGAGTAGTTTGAAATATACGTTACTGCTGTGTTTTAGACGCAGCCTTACTGCTAACTCTGATATGCCTGTATATGACTGGAAATATCAGTTTCTAGATTCTCCAAAAAAAAGGGTTTCTGAACTGCTATATACACACATCAGTTTAGCTCTGTAAGTTGAATGTACGCCTTGACAACCATTCTGCTAGATAGCTCCGTTTTTGTTTTAGAGCCAGATATATCTCATTACTGCATATACTACCATTCACTCTGCAATATCCTAACGCAGCTTTTGGAAGAAACGTGTTCTAACTTGCTGAATCTAAACATAGATGCAACTTCCTGAGGTAAACCAACACACAGCAGAGCAGTTTGAAATATAAGTTTCTCCTGTGTATTTAAACACAGTCTTACTGCTAATTTTTATATGCCTGTAAATGGCTGGAAAGATCCGTTTCTAGATTCTCCAAAGAAAGGGTTTCTGAACTGCTATATACACACATCAGTTTAACTTTGTAAGTTGAAGGTACTCCTTGGCAACACTTTGACTAGATAGCTCCGTTTTTCTTTTAAAACCAGATATTTCTCATTACACAATATTCTCCCAATGACTCTTTAATATCCAAACGCACCTTTTAGAAAATACGTGTTTCTAACTCCCTTAATCTAAACACAGATGCAACTTCCTAACATGAACGAACACACAGCAAAGCAGTTTGAAATATACGTTTCTGCTGTGTTTTAAACCAAGACTTACTGCTATTTTTTATATGCCTGTATGTGGCAGGAAATAGCCGTTTCTAGATTCTCCAAACAAATTATTTCTGAACTGCTACGTACACACATCAGTTTAACTTTGTAAGTTGAATGTACACCTTGACAACCATTCTGCTACATACCTCTGTTTTTGATTTAGAGCCAGATTTTCTCCTTACAGCGCAAACTCCAATGCACTCTGGAATATCCAAACGCAACTTTTAGAAGAAACGTGATTCTCATTCGCTGAATCCATACATAGATGGAACTCCCTAAGGTGAACAAACACATAGCTGAGCAGTTTGAAATATATGTTTCTCCTGTATTTTTGACGCAGTCATATTGCTAATTCTTATATTCCTATATATGACTGGAAATAGCCTTTTCTGTATTCTCCAGAGAAAGTGCTTCTGTACGCTACATACACATATCAGTTTAACCCTGTAAGTTGAATGTACACGTTGGCAACCATTCTGCTAGATAGCTCCGTCTTTGTTTTAGAGCAACATATTTCTCATTACAGCATATACTCCCATTCACTCTGGAATATCCAAACGCAGCTTTTAGAAGAAAGGTGTTTCTAACTCCTTGGATCTCAACATAGATGCAAATTCCTAAGGTGAAGGAACACTCAGCAAAGCAGTTTGAAATATACATTACTCCTGTGTTTTAGACGCAGTCTTACTGCTAATTCTCATATGCCTGTATGTGGCTGGAAATATCCGATTCTAGATTCTCCAGAAAGGGTTCCTAAATTGTTACATACACACATCAGTTTTGCTCTGTAGGTTGAATGTACACCTTGAAAACCATTCTGCTAGATAGCTCCATCTTTGTTTTACAGCCAGATTTTTCTCATTACAGCATATACTCCCATTCACTCTTGAATATCCAAATGCAGCTTTTAGAAGAAAGGTGTTTCTAACTCGCTGAATCTAAACATAGATGCAAATTCCTATGGTGAAGGAACACAAAGCAGAGTAGTTTGAAATATACGTTTCTACTGTGTTTTAGACACAGTCGTACTGCTAATTCTTTTTTTTTTCCCATTTATTTATTTTATTGCATTTTACATTTTGGGGTACATGTGAAGAACATGCAAAATTGTTGCATAGGAACACACGTGGCAGTGTGATTTGCTGCCTTCCTCCCCATCACCTACATCTGGCATTTCTCCCCTTGCTATCTCTCCCCAGCTTCCCACCCCCCACCCTCCCTCCCCTATTTCCCCCCATCTGACCCCAGTGTGTAGTGCTCCCCTCCCTGTGTCCATGTGTTCTCATTGTTCAACACCCGCCTATGAGTGAGAACATGCGGTGTTTGATCTTCTGCTCTTCTTATATGCCAGTATACGGCTGGAAATATCCGTTTCTGAACTGCTACACAGATGCGTTTACCACTGTAAATTGAATGTTCACCTTGACAAGCAATCTGCTACATAGCTCTGTTTTTGTTTTAGAGCGAGATATTTCTCTTTACAGGATTTACACCCATTCTCTCTGGAATATGCAAACGCAGCTTTTAGAAGAAACGTGTTTCTAACTCGCTGAATCTAAATATAGATGCAACTTCCCAAGTTGTATGAACACGCAGCAGAGCAGTTTGAAATATAGTCTACTCGTGCGTTTTAGACACAGTCTTACTGCTAATTGTTATATGCCTGTATATGTTTGGAAAGATCCGTTTCAAGATATTAAAAAGAAAGTATTTCTGAACTGCTGCATACCCACATCAGTTTAAATGTCTATGTTGAATGTACACCTTGACAGCCATTCTGCTAGATAGATCCGTTTTTGTTTTTTTTTTTTCTTTTTAGTGACAGATATTTCTCATTTCAGCCTAAATTCCCATTCACTGTGGAATATCCAAAAGCAGCTTTTAGAAGAAACTTGTTTCTAACTCGCTGAATCTAAATATAGATGCAACTTCTTAAAGTGAAAGAACCCACAGCATAGCAGTTTGAAAGATAGGTTACTCCTATGTTTTAGATGGAGTCTCACTGCTAATTGTTATATGCCTGTATATGCCTGTAAATATCTGTTTCTAGATTATGTAAGTAAAGGTTTTCTGAACTGCTGCATACACACATCAATTTAACTCCATAAGTTGATTGTACACCTTGACAGCCATTCTGCTATGTAGCTTCACATTTGTTTTAGAGCCAGATATTTCTCATTACAGCCTATACTCCCTTTCACTGTGGAATATCCAAAAGCAGCTTTTAGAAGAAACGTGTTTCCAACTCGCTGAATCTAAACATTGATGTAACTTCCTAAGGTGAACAATCACACAGCAGAGCAGTTTGAAATATATGTTTCTCCTGTGTTTTAGATGTGGCTTACCGCTAATTCTTATATGCCTATAAATGGATGGAAAAATCTGTCTCTAGATTCTCGAAAGAAAGTGTTTATGAGCTGCTGCATGCAAACATCAGTTTAAGTCTGTAAGTTTATTGTACACCTTGACAATAATTCTGCTAGATAGATACGTTTTAGTTTTAGAGCTAGATATTTTTCATTACAACCTATATTCCCATTCACTCTGGAATATGCAAATGCAGCATTTAGAAGAAACGTGTTTCAAACACCCTGAATTTAAAACTAGGTGCAACCTCCTAAGGTATAGTAACACACAGCACAGCAGTTTGAAAGGTACGTTTCTCCAGTGTTTTAGATGCTGTCTTACTGCTAGTTCTTATATGCCTTTATATTGCTGGAACTATCAGCTTCCAGATTACGTAAAGAAAGGATTTCTGAACTGCTGCATACACACATGAGTTGAACTCTGTAAGTTGATTGTACACCTTGACAGCCTTTCTGCTAGATAGCTTCGTTTTTGTTTTAGTGCCAGATATTTCTCGTTCCACCTATACTCCCATTCACTCTGGAATACCCAAACACAGCTTTTAGAAGAAACGTGTTTCTAACTAGGTAAATCTAAACATAGATGCAAATTACTAAGTTGAACGGTCACACAGAAGAGCAGTTTGAACAATACGTTTCTCCTGTGTTTTAGACGCAGTCTTACCACTATTATATGCCTGCAAATGACTGGAAATATCTGTTTCTAGATACTCGAAAGAAAGTGTTTATTAGCTGCTGCATACAAACATCAGTTTAAATGTGTAAGTTGTATGTATACCTTGACAACCATTCTGGCAGTTAGTTTCGCTTTTGTTTTACAGCCAGATATTTCTCAGTACAGCCTACACTTCCATTTACCGTGGAATATCCAAACGCAGCTTTTAGAAGAAACGTGTTTCTAACTCGCTGAATCTAAACAAAGATGCAACTTCCTAAGGTGAATGAACACAAAGCAGAGGAGTTTGAAATATATGTTTCTCCTGTGTTTTAGAAACAGTCTTACTGCTCATTCGTATATGTCTGTATATGGCTGGAAATATCTGTTTCTAGACTCTCCACGAAAGGGTTTGTGAACTGCTGTATACACACATCAGGTTTGCTGTGAAAGGTGAATGAACACCTTAAGAACCATTCTGCTAGATAGCAACTTTTTTGTTTTTGATCCAGATATTTGTCTTTACAGACTACACTCCCATTCACTCTGGAATATCCAAACGCAGTTTTAGAAGAAACATGTTTCTAACTCGTGGAATCTAAACAGAGATGCAGCTTCTTAAGGTGAACAAACACACAGCAGAGCAATTTGAAATATACATTTCTCCTGTGTTTTTGATGCAGTCTTACTGCTAATTCTTAAATGCCTGTATATGGCTGGAAATATATGTTTCTAGATTCCATAAAGAAAGGTTTTCTGAACTGCTGCATACACACAGCAGTTTAACTAGGTCAGTTGAATGTACACCTTTACAACCATTCGACTAGATAGCTAAGTTATTGTTTTAGAGCCAGATATTTCCCATTGTAGCCTATGCCACCATTCACTCTGGAATATCCAATCCCAGCTTTTAGAAGAAACGTGATTCTAACTCGCTGATCCTAAACATAGATGCAACTACCTACGGTGAATGAACCCACAGCAGAGCAGTTTGAAATGTACATTTCTTCTGTGTTTCAGATGCAGTCTTACTGCTATTTCTTATATGCCTGCATTCGGCCGGACATGTCTGGTTTTAGATTCTCCCCAGAAAGCGTTTCTGAACTGGTGCATACACAAATAAATTTACTTCTGTGCATTGAATGCTGACATTGAAAAGCATTCTGTTAGATAGCTTCGTTTCCTTTTAGAGCAAGACATTTCTCATTACAGCCTATGCTCCCATTTATTCTGGAACATCCAAATGCTGCTCCGACAAGAAATGTGTTTCTAACTCTCTGAATGTAAACATAGATGAAACTCCGTAAGTTGAACGTACACACAGCAGAGCAGTTTGAAAGGTAGTTCCTTCTATGTTTCAGATGCAGTCTTACCGCTGTTTCTGATATGCCTGCATTTGATCTGAAATCTTTGCTTTTAGATTCTCTAGAGAAAATATTTCTGACCTGCTGAATACCCAAAGCAGTTTAATTTTGTAAGTTGAATGCACACTTTGAAAACCATTATGGTATATAGCTCCGTTTTCCTTTAAGTGCCATTCACTCTGGTGTATCCCAATGCTGGCCCTATAAGAAAGGTGTTTCTAACTTGCTGCATCTAAACGTACAAGCAGCTCCCTAAGGTGAATAAACACACAGCAGAGCAGTTTGAAAGTTGCGTTTCTTCTGTGTTGTAGATGCAGTCTTACTGCTATTGCTTATAAGCCTGGTTTTGGCTGGAAATGTCTGTTTTGAGATTCTCCCCAGAAAGGGTTTCGGAACTGCTGCATACACACATGAGCTTAACTCTTTAAGTTGAGTGTACACGTTGACCATGATTTTGTTAGATACCTCCGTATTTGTTTCTGAGCCCGATATTTCTCATTACAGCATATACTCCCATTCACTCTTTAATATCCAAATGATGCTCCTAAAATAAAGGTCTTTCTAACTCGCTGAAACTGAACATAAATGCAACATCCTCAGGTGAACGAACACACAGCAGCGCAGTTTGAAACATATGTTTCTTCTGAATTTTAAACGAATTTTTACTGCTATTACTTATAGGCCTGCCTTCGGTTGGAAATGTCTGTTTTTACATTGTCCCCAGAAGAGTCTCTGAGCTGCTGTATACACACAGCAGTTTCACTCTGTAACTTGAATGCACACATTGAAAACCGTTGGGTTAGACAGCTCCGTTTTCCTTTTGGAGCCAGATATTTCTCATTACAGCATACACTCGCATTCACTCTGGAATATCCAAATGCTGCTTCTAGAATAAATGTGGTTCTATCTCGCTGAATCTAAAGATAGATGCAACTCCATAAGTTGAATGAACACACAGTGGAGCAATTTAAAAGTTTCGTTTCTCCTGTGTTTTAGACAAATTCTTACTGGTATTTCTTACATGCCTGCATTTGGCTGTATAGGTCTCTTTTTAATCCCAAGAAAGGGTTTCTGAACTGCTGCATACACACAGCAGTTTAACTCTGTAAGCTGAATGCACACATTTAAAACCATCCTGTTACATACGTCCTTTTCCTTTTAGAGCCAGATATTTCTCATTACAGCCTTTACTCCCATTCACTCTGGAATATCGAAATGCTGCTCCTGGAAGAAATGTGTTTCTAACTCGCTGAGTGTAAACAATAATGCAATTTCCTAAGGTGAACGAACACACAGCAGAGTAGTTTGAAAGATACATTTCTCCTGTGTTTTAGATGCAGTCTTTCTGTTAATTCTTATATGCGTGTATATGGCTGGAAATATCTGTTTCTAGATTATGTAAAGAAAGGGTTTCTGAACTGCTGCATACACACATCAGTTTAACACTCTAAGTTGAATATACACCTTGACAATCATTCTGCTGGATAGTTCTGTTTTTGTTTTAGAGACAGATATTTCTCATTATAACCTACTTTCCCTTTCACTCTGGAACATCCAAACGTAGCTTTTAGAAGAAATGTGTTTCTAACTCTCTGAATCTAAACATAGATGCAACTTCCTAAGGACAACAAACACAGAGCAGAGCAGTTTGAAACATACGTTTCTCCAGTATTTTAGACGCAGTCTTACTGCTAATTCTTATATTCCTGTATATGGCTTGAAATATCTGTAGGTGATTATGTAAAGAAAGGGTTTCTGAACTGCAGCATACACACATCAGGATAACACTCTAACTTCAATCTACACCTTGACAACAATTTTGCTAGATAACTCCGTTTTTCTTTTCAAGGCAGATATTTATCATTGCAGCATATACACACATTAACTCTGGGATATCCAAATGCTGAGTTTAGAAAAAATGTGTTTCTAACAGCTGAATCGAAACATAGATTCAACTTCCTAAGGTGAACAACCACGCAGCAGAGCAGTCTGAAAGATACATTTCTCCTGCTTTTTAGAAGCCTGTATATGGCTGGAAATATCCGTTTCTAGATTCTCAAAAGAAAGGGTTTCTGAACTGCTACATACACACATCAGTAAAACTCTGTAAATTGAATGTACACCTTGACAACCATTCAGCTAGATAGCTCCGTTTTTGTTATAGAGCCAGATATTTCCCATTACAGACTATACTTCCATTCACTCTGGAATATCGAAACGCAGGTTTTAGAAGAAACGTGTTTCCGTCTAGCTGAATGTAAATATAGATGCAACTTACTAAGGTGAACCAAAACACAGCAGAGCAGTTTAAATGTACGTTACTCCTGTGTTTTAGACGCAGCCTTACTGCTAATTCTTATATGCCGGTATATGGCTGTAATTATCCCGTTCCAGATTCTCCAAAGAAGGGGTTTCTGAACTGCTACATGAATACATCAGTTTAACTCTGTAAGTTGAATGTACACCTTGAAAACATTCTGCTAGATACCTCCGTTTTTGTTTTGGAGCCAGATATTTCTCATTACAGCCTATACTCCCATTCACCCTGGAATATCCAATCGCAGATTTTAGAAGAAATGTGTAACCAAAAGAGAACCCGCATAGCCAAGCCAATTCTAAGCAAAAATAACAAAGCGGCAAGCATCACACTACCAGACTTCAAACTATACTACATCTCCACAGTAATCAAAACAGCATGGTACTGGTACCAAAACAGAGATATACACCAAGGGAACAGAACAGAGGTCTCGGAGGCAACACAACATATCTATAACCATCTGATCTTTGACAAAGCAGAGAAAAACAAGCAATGGGGAAAGGATTCCCTGTTCAATAAAAGGTGTTGGGGAAACTGGCTAGCCATGTGAATAAAACAGAAACTGGACCTCTTCCTGACACCTTACACTAAAATTAACTCCAGATGGATTAAAGACTTAAACATAAGACCTAACACCATAAACACCCCAGAAGAAAATCTAGGCAAAACCATTCAATACATAGGTGTAGCCAAGGAATTCATGACCGAAACACCAAAAGCATTGGCAACAAAGGCAAAATAGACAAGTGAGACCTAATCAAAATCCACAGCTTCTGCACAGCAGAAGAAACAGTCATTAGAGTGATTCGGCAACCAACAGAATGGGAAAAAATGTTTGCAGTTTACTCATCTGACAAAGGGCTGATATCCAGAATTTACCAAGAACCAAAACAGATTTACAAGAAAAAAATTAACAAGCCCTTTCAAAAGTGGACAAAGGATATGAACAGACACTTTACAAAAGAAGACATACAAGAGGCCAACAAACATATGAAAAAATCCTCATCATCACTGGTCATCAGAGAAATGCAAATCAAAACAACATTGAGATACCATCTCACGCCAGTTAGAATGGTGATCATTAAAACATCTGGACAAAACAGATGCTGGAGAGGATGTGGAGAAATGGGAACATTTTTGCACTGTTGGTGGGGGTGTAAATTAGTTCAACCATTGTGGATGCCAGTGTGGCGATTCCTCAAGGACCTAGAAATAGACATTCCATTTGACCCAGCAATCACATTACTGGATATATATCCAAAGGATTACAAATCGTTCTACCATAAGGACACGTGCACATGAATGTTCATTGCAGCACTGTTTACAATAGCAAAGACCTGGAACCAACCCAAATGCCTATCGATGATAGACTGGATAGGGAAAATGTGGCACATATACACCATAGAATATTATGCAGCCATCAAAAACGATGAGTTTGAGTCCTTTGTAGGGACATGGATGAACCTGGAAACCATCATTCTCAGCAAACTGACAGAAGAGCAGACGATCAAACACTGCATGTTCTCACTCATAGCCGGGTGATGAACAATGAGAACACATGGACACAGGGAGGAGAGCACTACACAATGGGGTCAGTTGGGGGGAAACAGGTGAGGGACGGTGGGGGGTGGGGAGCTGTGTAGAGATAGCAAGGGGAGAGATGCCACGTGTAGGTGACAGCGAGGAAGGCTGCAAATCACACTGATACGTGTGCACCTATAAAACAATTTTGCATGTTCTTCACATGTACCCCAAAACCTAAAATGCAATAAAATAAATGAATAGGGAAAAAAAAGAATAAATGTGTTTCCAACTTGCTGAATCTAAACATAGATGTAACTTCATAAGGTGAACGAACACAAAGCAGAGCAGTTTCAAATATACGTTTCTCCTGTGTTTTAAATGTAGTCTTACTGTTAATTCTTATATGACTGATATATGGCTGGAAATATCTGTTTCTAGGATCTCCAAAGAAACGGTTCCTGAAATGCTGCACAAACACAATTGACCTCTGGAAGTTGATTGTACAGTTTGACAACCATTCTGCTAGAAATATCCGTTTTTGTTTAAGAACAAGATGTTTCTCATTACAGCCTATGCTCCCATTCACTCTGGAATATCCAAATGCAGCTTTTAGGAGAAACGTGTTTCTAACTCGCTGAATCTAAACATAGATACAACTTCCTAAGCTGAACGAACACAAAGCAGAGCAGTTTGAAATACACATTTCTCCTGTGTTTTAAACGCAGTCTTACTGCTAATTCTTACATGCCCGTATATGCCTGGAATTATCTGTTTCTAGATTCTCCAAAGAAACGGTTCCTGAACTACTGCACATACACATGAGTTGAACTCTGTAAGTTGAGAGTAGAGCTTGACAACCATTCTGCTAGATAGCTCCGTTTTTTGTTTTAGAACAAGATATTTCTCATTACAACCTATCCTCCCATTCACTCTGGAATATCCAAACGCAAGTTTTAGAAGAAATGTGTTTCTAACGCACTGAATCAAACATAGATGCAACTTCCTAAGGTGAACAAACACAAAGCAGAACAGTTTGAAGCATACGTTTCTCCTGTTTTTTAAACGCAGTCTTACGGCTAATACTTATATGTCTGTATATGGCAGAAATGTGTTTCTAACGCGCTGAATCTAAACATAGATGCAACTTCCTAAGGTGAACCAACACAAAGCAGAACAGTTTGAAGCA
This sequence comes from Sapajus apella, assembly GCF_009761245.1. Taxonomy (NCBI): domain Eukaryota; kingdom Metazoa; phylum Chordata; class Mammalia; order Primates; family Cebidae; genus Sapajus; species Sapajus apella. The sequence goes on from NW_022437208.1 coordinate 97,660, forward strand.
TACGTTTCTCCTGTTTTTTAAATGCAGTCTTACTGCTAATACTTATATGTCTGTATATGGCTGGAAATATCTGTTTCCAGATTCTCAAAAGAAAGGATTTCTGAACTGCCAAAAACACATATCAGTTTAACTCTGTAAGTTGATTTTGCAGCTTGACAACAATTCTGCTAGATAGATCCGTTTTTGTTTTAGAGCAAGATATTTCTTGTTACAGCCTATGTTCCCATTCACTCTGGAATATCAAAACGTAGCTTTTAGAAGAAACGTGTTTCTAACTCGCTGAATCTAAACATAGACACAACTTCATAAGGTGAACGAACACAAAGCAGAGCTGTTTGAAATATATGTTTCTCCAGCGTTAAAAATGCAGCCTTACTGCTAATTCTTATATGCCTGTAATATGGCTGGAAATATCTGTTTCTGGGATCTCCAAAGAAAGGGTTCCTAAACTGCTGCACACACACATCAGTTTAAATCTGTAAGTCGATTTTACAGCATGACAACCATTATGCAAGATAACTCCGTTTTTGTTTTAGAACAAGATATTTCTCATAACAGCTTATCTTCCCATTCGCTCAGGAATATCCAAGCGCAGCTTTTAGAAGAAATGTGTTTCTAACTCGCTGAATGTAAACACAGATGCAACTTCCTAAGGTGAACGAACACAAAGCAGAGCAGTTTGAAACACACTTTTCTCCGGTGTATTAAACACAGTCTTTCTGCTAATTCTTATATGACTGTGTCTGGCTGGAAATATCTGTTTCTAGGATCTCCAAAAAACGGGTTCCTGAAATGCTGCACACACACCAGTTGAACTCTGTAAGTTTATTGTACAGCTTGACAACCATTCTGCTAGATAGTTCCGTTATTGTTTTAGAGCAAGATATTTCTCATTAAAGCCTATCCTCCCATTCACTCTGGAATATCCAAACGGAGCTTTTAGAAGAAATGTGTTTCTAATGCGCTGAATCTAAACATAGATGAAACTTCCTAAGTTGATCGAACACAAAGCAGAGCAGTTTGAAATATACGTTTCTCCTGTGTTTTAGACGCAGTCTTACTGCTAATTCTTATATGCCTGTATGTGGCTGGAAATATCTGTTTCTAGATTCTCCAAAGAAAGGGTTTCTGAACTGCTGTACACACACATCAGTTTAACTCTGTGAGTTGATTGTACAGTTTGACAACAATTCTGCTAGATAGCTCCATTTTTGTTTCAGAGCAAGATAATTCTCACTACAGCCTATCCTCCCATCACTCTGGAATATCCAAACGCAGATTTTAGAAGAAACGTGTTTCTAACTCGCTGAATCTAATCATAGATGCATCTTAATAAGGTGAATGAACACGAAGCAGAGCACTTTGAAATGTACGATTCTCCTGTGTTTTAATCGCAGTCTTACTGCTAATTCTTATATGCACATATATGGCTGGAAATAACAGTTTCTAGATTCCGTTTCTCCTGTGTTTTAGACACAGTCTTACTGGTAATTATTACATGCCTGTATATGTCAGGAAATATCCGTTTCTAGTTTCTCCAAAGAAAATTTTTCTGACTGCTACATACACACATCTGTTTAACTCTGTAAGTTGAATGTACACCTTGACAACTATTCTGCTAGAAAGCTCCGTTTTTGTTTTAGAGCCAGATATTTCTCATTACTGAGTATACTCCCAATCACTCTGGAATATCCAAACGCAACCGGTCCTTTGTAGGGACATGGATGAACCTGGAAACCATCATTCTCAGC